>NC_140585.1:83390900-83584736 GCF_964204655.1 Triturus cristatus
GGACTAGAAGCCTGGAGGGAGAGGGGGCAGCAAGCGAGGGACTAGAAGCCTGGAGGGAGAGGGGGCAGCAAGGGAGGGACTAGAAGCCTGGAGAGAGAGGGGGCAGCAAGGGAGGGACTAGAAGCCTGGAGAGAGAGGGGCAGCAAGGGAGGGACTAGAAGCCTTGAGGGAACAGAGAGCAGCAATGGAGGGACGAGAGGCCTGGAGAGGGCGAGAGCAGCAGGGGAGGGATGAGAGGCCTGGAGGGAGAGGAGAGCAGCAATGGAGGGACGAGAGGCCTGGAGGGAACAGAGAGCAGCAATTAAGGGACTAAAGGCCTGGAGAGGGAGAGAGCAGCAGGGGAGGGATGAGAGGCCTGGAGGGAGAGGAGAACAGCAAGGAAGTGCTGAAGCTCTGTGGCACTCCCTGCCCCAGGGCTGTTTTTAGGCAGAGTATGCTGAGGGACAGCAAAGGATTGAAGTTCTCAAGCCAGGGAGAGATGCTGAGAGACAGCACTGGTGCCCACTCACCCACCTCAGGGCAGGGTTTACTTGTCCATAGGGCAACCTGGCAATGCCCGCTGGGCCGGTCTGACGGGTCAGTGTGTGGGCCGATTGTTGGCTGCTTGTGGGCCTGTTTTAAGGTCTGGTGGGTCAGTTTTATGTTGATTTCCCTGATTTTACCAGATATGTTGCCTGCAGTCTCGCATACTTTGTGAAATACTTACAGTGTGTCTTTACAAGTTCAAAGCAATCCTGATTTGCAAGTATGGGCTACTTTTTAGGGTATCTGATTCACTAATGGGGGCTACTTTTATTTTGGTGCCTGGGCCTATTGTCGGTCCCAGTCCAATTCTACTTCAGGGCTTTCTCTACCTCCTCCCCCCCTCCCCCCCCCCCCGCTCCAAGGCTGAGTCCGTGAAGCGGGTGCTGAGGGACAGCACTGGTGGAGTATTGACCTCTCGGGCCCTCCTGTCTCAGGTGTCTCCAGGGTGGAAATGACGGACAGCACATAGGGTTGGACCCTCCCTACCTCAGGGCTGAGTCCAGGGACAGCACAGGCAGGGTATGGGAGGTCTGAACCCTCCATATCTTAGGGCTGAGTCCAGGGACAGCACAGGCAGGGTATGGGAGGTCTGAACCCTCCATATCTTAGGGCTGAGTCCAGGGACAGCACAGGCAGGGTGTGGGAGGTCTGAACCCTCCATATCTTAGGGCTGAGTCCAGGGACAGCACAGGCAGGGTGTGGGAGGTCTGAACCCTCCATATCTTAGGGCTGAGTCCAGGGACAGCACAGGCAGGGTGTGGGAGGTCTGAACCCTCCATATCTTAGGGCTGAGTCCAGGGCAGCACAGGCAGGGTGTGGGTGGTCTTAACCCTCCATAACTTAGGGCGGAGTCCAGGGACAGCACAGGCAGGGTGTGGGAGGTCTGAACTCTCCATATCTTAGGGCTGAGTCCAGGGACAGCACAGGCAGGATGTGGGAGGTCTGAACCCTCCATATCTTAGGGCTGAGTCCAGGGCAGCACAGGCAGGGTGTGGGAGGTCTGAACTCTCCATATCTTAGGGCTGAGTCCAGGGACAGCACATGCAGAGTATGGGAGGTCTGAACCCTCCATATCTTAGGGCTGAGTCCAGGGACAGCACAGGCAGGGTGTGGGAGGTCTGAACTCTCAGCATCTTAGAGCTGAGTCCAGGGACAGCACAGGCAGGGTGTGGGAGGTCTGAACCCTCCATATCTTAGGGCTGAGTCCAGGGACAGCACAGGCAGGGTGATGAAGGCCTGAGCCCTCAGCGCCTCAAGGTTGTCTCCAGGGAGAGGGTGTTAAGGGACAGCATATGCATGGTTTTGAAGGCCTTATCCCTCGCTGCCTCAGGGCTGTCAACAGAGAAAACCCAGCTGTAAGAAAACATGCGTTTTTGCAGATACCTGCCATTTGGGCAACTAGATTCTGGATTCTGACTCTGACAATGCTCTGTAGCCTGGTAATCAGAACCCAGTGGCAGTGCTCTCTTCCTAAAACTGATATGTGTGAATTGGTAACCTCAATTGGCAGAGAACTTTAACCCCCTTATAAGTCGGTAGTACATGGTACCAGTGGTACCCAGGAAATGGGTGTTAAAGGGGAGTAAAGGGCCTTAAGCACTGTTTGTGCCACCCTCAGTGACTCATGCAAATTACTGACAGCAGGCCTACCATTGCAGACAGCAGGAGCAGTGTAAACTGGTCCAACTCGACTTTGCCCTCACCATATTAGGTAAAGTCAATGTCCGTCCCCCCTATTGGAGGCCTCCTAAGTCCAGGAGACAGGGTTCATTTTATTAAAACGGTGTTGACATGTATGTGCAAACTTACATGTCCCTATAGTAGCCTTTACCATTAAAGGACACTTTAAGTGATAGACGGCACATAGCATAACATGGGCTGTCACCCTGGCAAACCAGAGCTTGGCAGCTTCATTATGGTGCCGTATAAATATGTTGTGTTTGGTATCAACCAATGTGCCTCATCACCCCTGACACAATTCTCATGCCAAGGATGATGTGGCAATTATGCACCCATGGGGCTACATTAGAGGTTGCCCACCTGGTTGTCCTTGCCTATCCCGTGCTCTGGCTGCCACCAAGAATGCCAGAGGTGAGAACTCTCCTAGAAGTCAGAATCAATGGCAGGATGGAAAGAAGGTCACACCTTCCTCCGCAACAGGCTTGTTAGTGAAGTGGCACATCAAGGCCTGGGGCTTCAGAGCATGCACCACCTCTGATATGCAAGCAGGGTGCCTCGCAGGGGAGGAAACAGCTGTCCTCCTGCCCCAGGCCCATTTGCACCTGGGCAGGTGGGAAAATTAGGCATTCAGGAGGTGTACACTCCCAGAAGGCTAGCCACACACCTAGGGTGGGCTGCCCGGTCTGTACAGCCAAAGAAGGTTTCTGCCATTTTTAGGAGTTGTAGAATAGAGGGTTCTGAGTAGCAAAGGTGACCCACACTCCCGGATGTTGTCACCTCAGGGTCGGACTAGCAGCAGGGACTAGTACCCCTTAGCTACTTTCCAAAAGAGGGAAACTGCACCTGTGGCAACTCTCCTGGAACTACACGACTGCTACTCGCCCTAGCTCAAAGCTCAGTCCTCCCAGACAGAGGGACAAATTGTGAGAGTCAGAAGCAAGCTCAGAGTCTCCTGGACTAGTGGCACTAGTCCCCAGCAACCGCGAGTAAAAACAACATACCTAAACCAAAGAATTGCTGGCCATCCGAGGGATCACTCAAAAGTAAATGGTCAAGTGCATTGTGGGAAATGTAGTCCTGACCTCCACACATTTTTAGGCAGCTACCATGTTGCCGTGGACCTGAAAAAATATCTTTTGGTGTTTTTGTTAGCGGCCTAGTGGTGTTGGTGGAAACAAAGTATTAGGACAATGAGCATTTTTGAGACAGACATTTGATATGATAAACATGCTTTGATCCATATCAAAGAATAAATGATGGGATCATCCAGAGGGGACTCTTACACTAAGGTGGAGGAGCTTCGCCCCACTGCTTTCTCGCAGTGTGAGAAGCAGAAACATAAGATGGTAATTACTACCATTTTATTTTTCTGTTTCTCGCACTGCGAGAAAGCAGAAGGGTTTATTTTCGGGTGGGCAGGGCTGCTCTGTGAGCAGGGGAGGAGTGATGTGTCCACTCATGAGGGCGCAATGACTGTTTGGTTGGCCCTCTGTGGCCGCCCAAACCAGTCATGCACACTCTGCCCTTTCTCCATGTAGGCTGCAATGGAGCCTACATGGAGAAAATGGCCTCCCTGTAAGCCCCTGGCTGGGCGGTGTGCTCACCAATCACAACACTGCCATTGCAGCGTTGTGATTGGCTTAGGGGAGGGGGAGGCTGCCTGCAGGAGAGCAGGAGCAGGAGCTAAGAAAACGCAGGACCTGGCCAGCGGAAAGGTAAGTTTTTTTATTATTATTATTCTTATACATTGGACTCCGCCAGATCGTGGCCGAACCTACGCACTCAGCAAGACACACTCTCGACGCCCTCTTCACAACAGGAAACTCCATCACCTTCAGCCACACCACGAACTCCCATGGACTGACCATCGATGCGTCCATTTCACCTTCAGAACACCCACCATCCACAGGCCCCTCCCCCCTCCGAAGTAAAGGGAGCGTAATCCCTGGGGAATAGGCGCTGAAAATATGGGTGTGTTTGTATGTGACTGAGGAATGCCCATGGGGGCGGGGCCGCTCCTATCCCTCCCAGGCTTGGTAAGGCCATGCAGAAGAGGAGGTGCGAGAGCTGCTTTAAGAAGCAGCTGCTAGAGAGATATCAGGTCGCAAATTGTAGCAGGTGATTTCTTTTGTCACCTCCACTAATATAGATTAAAAAAAACGGACAGTTTGTTAAAAATGTAAATAGGACTTAATAAAAGTAAGTGCACCCAACATGGGGCTCGAACCCTTGACACTGAGATTAAGAGTCTCATGCTCTACCGACTGAGCAAGCTGGGCTGCTGTGATGCATTGTACCGCATCTCATACATTCATATGGCTGTGTACCGGCTGGCCCCTGCTGTCCGTAGTACAGAACCATTGATTGGAGGTTACAGAGTCGATCTCACAGTCCCTGCCTCGCTCATGTCCCCCTCTCTCTGCCCAGTCTCATCCCCCCCTGGCTCTGGATAGACCCCTCTGCCTCTGGAGCCACAGCTGGGTACAGATCTTTCTGCTTCCGCCTGTCTCTGTGTACCCTCACTTACCAGCTGCAGGACTGGATGCCCCCTCCAGGACCCCAGGTGCTACTTTCAGAGCACGCGACGCTCCCTCAGTCTCCTGCCGAGAGTAGGTCCGGCCTCTAGGCGCCCGTCGGCGCTGCTCATAATCCCCGCAGTCAAAGGTAGGGATCCGGACTTGGTCCGACTTCTAAATCTGGATCTAGTCACTAACTCTACGAGCACGAGCTGCCGAAGGCGTTCCTGCAGCTGTAAACACCGTTTGAGAAGACCCCAGGGACACCATGTGCAGAAGAGGAGGATTGGAAACCAGCTGGACTCAAGGGTTGTCGCTCCTCCGTTCGTAAAGCGCGGACTGGGGTCAAAGGGAGGGAAGTTCAGCCCCCGGCTCCTTTCAGGTCATGGAGAAGAGGAGGTCTGTGAATTCCGGGTACTCCTGAAAAACACACAGAACCCCCCAGTAACAGTCTGCACCCTGTGGTGTTGTGGGCCTCAGGCCCGCATGGTGGATGAATGACCACAGGCACAGCGTAGTTGGATATTAGAACTGGCCCCGAGCACGTGCACTCGGGCTCTTTTATTGACGGGGCCACGTCACTCGTGGCACCCATGATGGATGGGTGTGGGGGTGCAGTGTGTCCAGCCCTCAAGGGAGTGGCTGGGATTACAGCTTCCTGTGAGACACTAGAACGTGTCTCGCAGGACATTACATTCCTCCCCAACTTTATTGAAGGACAAACAAAGTGTCAGTCCAACCTGTGGGGAAGAAACACACAGTTGACTAAATACTACAGGGTCCATCAGTTTCTCGAGTCAGGTGGCAACACTACATCAGACGTGGGCTGGTGAACTTGGCTTGCAGCAGGACCTTCTCGGCGGGCACCCGTAATTTAACCTAAGGGACTCAGGACACGACCGCTGGCTTGGAGACGTCCGCTGCATACCGTGCGTTCGCTGACAATGACATGTCTTGCATGGCTTCCATTTTGCTGACGTTGGTGATAGTCTGTGGTGAATTCTAACAGTTCTTTTTAGCGTGCTGCGTCGTGACCATGGATGGAGTCTCAAGTGAGATTTCACGGAGGTGTTGCTGGACCGACTGTCCCTGTTGAACTACTTGGCTGTGACCGGTAACCTATCGGTGGGGCAATGTCTCTCCTCGCTCTGCCGCCTGGGGAGGCCCGTTGTCGGGGTTGCTGCGGGACTGTAGGAAGGCTGCGCTGGGGCCGCTGCGTGTGTGCCGTATGGGGGTAGCTGCAGGACCGCCGAGGTGCCGTTGCTTGGTCGCACGCACAACCCTCACGGGTGGATGAGTCTTGGTCAAGACTTGCACTCGCTGCTGCGGTTCCGGTGTAGGCCAAGTTCACAGGTGGCTTCTGGTTCCATTTAGGCGGCTTGTGTGGCAACGGTTTCGGACTCCAGTCCATCGGTACTCTGGGAGTGGTGTTTGACGCATGTGTTGATGTCTGGCGTGGTGATGATTGCTAGCCATGTGGTGAGTCGGAATGACAGGGGTTGGTGACTTGCTGGGAGGGTTCGGATGTCAGGATGGACCTGGGCAGCCACGTGCCTCCGCCTTGCTGATGTTGAGTGTCTGTGGCGACTTAACACATAGAGTGTGTTGATCCTCTCTTGCCTGGCTTGGGGCCACTGCCGACTCCGTCTTGAGGCGTTGTGAGGACGGACACTCAGTGCTGATCTTCACCCGCGGCATCTGCGGACAGGAGCAGGGATGCCACTTGACTTAGACTGCCAACGCTTGGGGATGGACGATCGCCTGGGGAGGCGTAGGGATGAGACGCGGTTTGCGCTTGCTGCGGCTTACGTTCGGTTCACCCGTGGAGCTGTCTCCGGGGACGTCGGTCCGCCTTGGTGGCTGCCTGGTATGTCAGGGTGTGATCTTGGCTTGCTGTGAGTCCTCGGTCTTCTCCCTGTTGCTGGTCTATTCAGCCCACCTGCGTTCCTCCGATTTTTGTGGTGACAGGGCTGTCACTCTCTTCTTCTTCGAGGGCGTTGCGCTTGAACCTCGAGGCGGCGCTGTCATGGCGCCGGCTTCTGTCTTCGCTCCGGCACGCTCCTTGCTTGCTGGGCGACGTGACGTCTGGTCGCGTGTCGCTGGCATTGGAGCGCCGGTTGCTGTGGCGGCCTGCCACGTGGGGTGTGCGACCCCTCTCTTGCCTGTCGTGGGTCACTGCCGACTCCATCTTGAGGCAGCGCTGAGGAGGTCACTGTTGCTTTCGGGCTGCTGCGGGTGAGACTCCTCTCTTGCCTGTCGTGGGTCACCGCCGACTCCATCTTGAGGCAGTGTTGAGGAGGACACTGTTGCTTTCGGCCCACTGCGGGGCTTCGCTGGTGCAGTGGAGACGTGGGTGCTCTCCTACCTGCGTTCAGCAGTGCTTCTTTGTGGAGATGTCTCTGTCTCCCGGGCGCCTGCCCAAACTGTCAGGTTCGGTGGCGCGGCTTTCTGCGTACTTCCGACCTAGTGCGCTCCATCTTCTTCTTGGGTGCTCTCTTCTGGCACCTGGAGTGCCTGCTTTTCCTTCTTGCGGGGGTGGTCGTTCACCGCCCGAGGCGTGTGTAGCCAAACACTTGCTTGCCGTGGCATCGGTCAGCCACTGGTAGTACACACTCAGCGCTTGCTTCCTTTGTGCTCCGGGGGCCTTGCTGCCTATGGTAGCTTGATGCTTCTTGGCACTCTCAGTTCTGTGAGCCGCACATTCATCGGCGCTGAGTTCTCTTCTGCGTTGGGCTGCTTGGGGCTCTTTGCTGAGAACATGTAATTTTGCTTTTCATCGGGTGCCATTTAGTGCCCTGTAAGGTGGATGCGGGGGGGGGGCACTGCAGGCCTTAATGTTCTCTCCTTACTGCAGTACTGCTTGGCTTCTGAAGCTTTAGCCTGTGGAGCAACTTGCACTGTTCATGATAGGGTACATGGTATCCATTTGGGGTTTATGATGGATTCTGTTGTAGGCAGGGTGACAGTGGGGCCCTCCTCCTTGTGTTTGTGCTTAACTGATTGTGGCATTACCGGTTTGAGCCCTTGACCGCCTGTCTCTCTCTTGCTTAGGGTGGCTGCTGGGCTCAGTCAACATGTTTCTGAGGCAGAGATGGGGTGACACAAGCAGTGCTCTGCTTCCTTCACTTTAGGTCAAGGCAAGTTTGCAGCGCTGCTAGCGATTCCTTGCAAGTTGTCCCTTTTTAGGTCTCGTTGAGCCCAGCGCATGCGCTGGCTCGAAGAGATATTTTGTATGTGGGCTCCAAAAAGTGCTACCAGGCCAGCCTAGAGCTACAGTGCATGTGCGCGGGCGCGCGCGCCGCGCTTACTTTCACCTTCGCGGCTACACGGCCGCTTTGATCGCGATCACTTTCACTTTCGCGGCTGCACGTAACGCCCTGTCGGACGAAAGCCATGTTTCAGCACTCACTAACACGATATCACGGCGGTTCGGCGATTCACACTGGGGAACTTTTGAAAACTCGTCATCTTTGGTAAGCGTAGCACGATCTTCGTTCGACAGGGCATTACTGCTTTAGTTTTAAGTCTGCGTAGGTTGCATGTTAGTTCCAGCTGCATAGCCTAACGACCCCCTGCCCATACGTCTAATCAGGGTGTCTTATTGTGACAAACTATCTTTCCGTGGTTTACATCGTATTGTAGTTTACCACCTCGATTCATGGGCCAGAGACCGGGTATGTGCTGTCGCTTGCGAGATTTCTTGTTTTAAAAAAAAAAAACAATTGTGCTTAGAGCCTGCAAATGCTTTAGAATTGGTTGGCTTAATCTTCACTCATTTCCTTGCTTCTCATTGGTCAACGAGTACTTTCTTCCTTATGTATTTGTCCCTTCTATGGAGCTTGTGCCAAGTACTGCTGAGTTGTTTTATTACCGTCCTTCCGCTGGTCGCTCTCAAATTCAAGCACTTTTTGTTGGCTCTTGCTTCCTCGCCATTGTTGTTACCTCATCGATATTGTTTGCCAGTTGTTCCCTACACCAGTTCTCCTCCCTCTTCCCCTTGTTGTTAGTTGTCCTTCAGTCGTTGCGTACACACCTTCCCCTCACGTGGTTTTCACAGGAAAGACCCCTCATATGCAAAGAATGTGCACGCTGCGTGCCTGTCACTGCAGATGCGTGGGCTTGTGCACCTGTTGCCTTGTTATGTGTTTTCACATCGCCTGATGCTCGAAAAAACACATTTTGTTTACGGTTGGGGCACCCAGAGTTAGTCTGGAAGAAATGTGTATTAGGCATGTGGCTATCTGTTAGGCGAAAGTAATTAAATAGAAATATTTAAGTTGCTGAAAATAGAACTAGTTGGCATGTGTGCCATCTGCCGGTTTAACACTAGCATCATTATTGATGCCTTTGTAAAGGATGCATGTGGCTGATGTTTAAAACAAAAACGCATCGAACAAGAATGATGGCCCAGTGTGCATTATGGATATAGTGCAGGACTGTAGAATAGCTACTCGCGCATTTGTCTGTATTTACGAAAACGTCGAATTTCAGACATCCAGTTGTGAAACTCTCACTTTTAATAACATCCACGAGATTTACCTGCACAAAGCCGATGCATTTCTTATGTTTGACAGCATTGGCACGAGAACCACTTTCTTAGAGATGCAAGAAATAAAAGCACATGAAAAAAACAATAATACTTTTGGATACATTTCAGGGTGTGCATATTTAAATCAAACGATTTGGGTGGAATGTACGAGCCACCTGCTGGATTTGGACTTCTATAATTGTCACCGAGTTTTAAAAATGTTTTCAAGGCAAATACGTGAGATTGCGCTAAACTCCTGAGTATTCAGAAAGAAAATTCCAAACAAAAGCATTAGTGCTTCAGTTATTTTCAGTACAGCATACACGACGATGAACAAATCAGGGTAATTTATAATTTTTATGCATATTTTTTACAAACTTTTTTAATTCATTTTGTACAACAGAAAACAGCATAAATACGCAGGTCATGTCCCCAAACGTACATAAGGAGTAACATCACATTCACAGATTACGGCAGTACAAGTAGTATAGCAGTGTGCACGGCAGAACATAGGCAGCAGAAAAATTAACAACCAGTAAGGGAGCAAGACATTTTGAATCCAAGTCATCGAGCCCAGTAAAAGGCAAGTGATACAGCAATGTCATACCTGGTTGGCACATCTATTATACATCGGCATAGGCACAAAATCACAACTCACCATCTGAGCCATCCTCTGAGCCAGAGTCACCCTCATCAGTAAACCTATTAAGTAGGGACCCCCACAGCATAATCGTGTCCAAGGGAACCTAAACAGGACGGGTAAGGCGCTTGTGCATCTTCTCCGCCACCCTCTATTCTAGAAAATCACGCAGCCACGAAGACCTTAGAAGCACTCGAGTAATCATCCACCCAATGGCTATTCGCCTGAAAGTAGCACAAGCTTGTAGGGAATCTTTCATCCTTTGGGCTTCACCACCACCCTCAGGAGGCATGCCAGCGGAGTTAGAGGGATCGCCAAGACCATTGCCCTCACAATTATAGGCACCATCTCCTTCCAGAATCCCTGAATCCCGAAACAAGCCCAGGACAAATGCAAGAGAGTGGCCCCCAACACCCCACACAACGTGCCTTCCTCCAGAGGTCTATCCTAGTCCGTTGCCTACAGGTCACATAGATGCGATTTAAACAAGCATTTGCAATGCAATAGGTCTCGCATTTTAGCGAGTTTGAGCTATGGACATTGTAAATGACAATGCATTTTATTTATGTTTTGGTTTTTAAAACATAAATAAAAAGGCATTGTCATTTATAATGCCAATAGCTTAAACTCGCGTAAACGCGAGACCTATTGCATTGCAAATGCTTGTACTTCTAGCTGTCATTTATCCAGTCAGTCATTCGGGGATATTAACTACATCTGGGCCAAATTCTCACATCTTTAGTGTGATAATATCTGTCTTCGACAGGGGAAAAAGGACCAGTTAACCTTTGCAAAGTGTCTTTCTCGTCTGCCAATTTCATAAGAAAAGTCTTTGGTAAATACACTATCTGCAAAATGTGCGGATTATGGGGAAAGGATGTCAAATCCATAATTATTCGCAAAAAGAAACGGCAGTGGAATTGCACTAGTGGCCCTGAGTTATAGTGTGGCATACAACTGGTTACGGCAGCTGTTAATTTTTAGGGCAGGATTTGTGCTCGCTTTGATCATGGTCTCTGCAAAACCTGGCTTAGCGAAGTCACTGATTTTGATCAGAGCTATTTAAATATTTGACTTCCCTAAACTAAGCCACCCACTTGGGGGCATATGTATCAACCGATTTTGTATTCGCAAACGCTGCGAATCGCAAAAAAACAGCGTTGCGAATACAAAATCGCAAAAGAAGATGTATGAGGCATTTCAGCCTCGCAATCTTAAGGAATCGCTAAATTTGCGATTTCTTAAGTTTGCGTAAGCATTTAAGAAATCGCGAATTGCGATTTCTAAAATGCAATGTAACACGCACCCAAGTTGTGCGATTTCTCCTTAAGAAATCGCAAATTCCCACCAACTTCAAGTTGGTGGTAAATTGCGATTTCTTTGAAATATGCACTTTTTTGCATATTTCAAAGTGCCATGTGGTGCACATACATGCCCTTAGGGCATGTATGTGCGCCATATGTGCACAGATGCTGATTTCAGGGGTGCATCAGGGTGTCATCATGACACCCTTGCACCTTTGAAATTATTCTCAATTTGCGATTAGCAAATAGCGAAATGCAAATTGAGAAGGACTTCCCATTCATTGCTATGGGCCTCCTGGCCCATAGCAATGAATGGGAAGGTATTCCTTAATTGCGATTTCACAATTTGCTAATCGCAATTAAGGAATTTTAAGAAATTGCAAAAGTTTTGCAATTTTTTAAATACATCCCGTTTTGCAATGCTCAAATAGCGATTCTCAAAAAATCGCTATTTGAGAATCGCAAATGGAGATGTTGATACATATGCCCCTTGGTCCCTTTTATGTCTTTAAATTGGAGAACATTAGAGTGGATGTAGCCATGTATTGCAAGGGCGCCTGCCGCATATAATACACAACTGCATGGGTGATGCCGGACGCACTGCCTCTATAAACTGGACTACAGAGGGGTTTCTGGTTCGTACACTTAGGCAGAACACACCTTAAAACTAATATGAGAGAACTTGTTACCTAGGAATAACTGAGTCACAGTATGGTTACCTGACAGTGTTATTAGCAGGGTATTGTGTGTGGCCCAAAACAAGCTTCCTTCACCAAAGAAGGGAGCCACAGTTCAAGCTTCTCTTCCCTACAGAACATAAACAAGCATTGGCATAGCCAATAGGTCTCGCTTTTGGGACCTTAAAAGTATTTATTTATGCAGCACAATATCCTTGGTGCAACAACATCAACTGTTGCATGGCTAAACACTTATAAGGTCCCAAAAGCGAGACCTATTGGCTATGCCAATGCTTGTTTCTTCTTTGACTGGTGCAATAATGCCCAGTGGCCACTAGGTGGCAGTACAGAGTTATTCATAGGCCCAAGCAGTTTCCTTGATGCTGGGGGCCTAGCGGACATTGAGGACTTCAGTGTTCCACAAAGACATCAGTGGGCGGTGCTGCACAGTCGGGAGCCTTCCACTGGTGGAGCCACTGGCTGTTCAGAGCAGGTGCGAGCTGTCCTCTCATTCTGCCACTGCTGGCAGCGTTGTATTTGCTGTCACTTTAGGCCGCTGCAGCTTTAGCAGTGCTGCTGCCCGGTTCTGTGCACACGTATTCAGGTGCTGTACTTTAGCACTGGGTGGCGCTGCAGTCACTTGGTAGGCTGCATAGGGCGTCGCTGAGCTCCAGGAGCGGGTTTGCAGAATGCAGGGGGCGGCGTTGCAGGTGCGTGTGTGCTGATTGGGGCTGCTACATAGCTGGTGCGCCTAATAGGCCGTATGTGGCACTGCGGGCTTCAAGCTGGATTGGAGAGCTCTCGAAATTTACCCGGTTGGGCTGCAGCTTGCAGGTCCCACGGTGCTTCAAACCCCTGCTAGGTGGCGCTGCAGCCGCTCAAAGAGGCCTCGGCTGTCTTCCTCTGAGTTGCAGGCTCTCCGGGACATGCAGATGCCCGGTGCGAGGGGCTAGCACCTTCGTAGTGTGTCCTTGATGTCCTGGTTACGCAGGGGCTTGTGGACTCTGCTGGGACTCACCCTGCAGGAGTCGCTTTCTTTCTCCTCCCGGTGGCGGGACGCTTAACAGTACGGACTCATGCAATGAGGCACCTCCAACTGGGCGAATGCCTTGCGGTTGGAAACACCGGCAGAGAGGAGAGTCGCGTAGTCGGCCTCCGGGCCGGCAGCATGAAACAGAATACCTGCTCACCGGCAGGTAGGGACGCCAGTGCCATACAGGGGCGGGGGTCCTTTCCAGCCTGTATACCTATGATGCAATCCTGCTGACTTCTTTGCAGTCGGGTGGTAACGCTCAGACGTGTTACCGCCGCTCACCCTGGCCGAGCCGCTTGTCTCGTTCTGCAGGGGCTGCAGACACAGGTGCTGCCGTGTCGCGCAATTACTACACTCCACGCTGTTTCTTGAAGCGTAAAAGGCCATTTTATTAGGACAAGGTTGCAATCATCTAAATTTTATTAACAGTACATCAATGCAAGAAATATACGTTCCCATCCCATACCCACGCATTCTCCATTCTGCCTTCTCAAAACCATCTCACCTGTTTGACTCTTCCCCATTCACTCGATAACCTCCTTCCTTTCCCCATTCTCACCTTCACTTGCCCTCCAAGCATCCTCTGTTGACTTTGCCTTCATTGCTCATTGCCTCCCGCGCCCCGCTATCAGTCACCTGTGTACCGTTCTCCCACCCCCAGAGGGGTGGATCCGCCCATATGTGACTCCCCACCCATCCAAAGTACCGCCAACCAGGGAACCCCCATAGGGCGGTTAACTGCCCCACCCCCCATGGTCCTGAGCACCTTTCACCTCCTGCCAGCTGACCCTGCGGCCCGCTAGTGGACGACCATCCACCACCTCAACCTGTGTCCTGTAGCAAAAGTACCATTCTTGGGACAAACGTTAATCGCGAAAGGTGCCCATCCGACGCGGGCCCACGTGCCCTTCAGTCCTATGCGCCTAAATCTGCCCCATTCTGCAGCACCTGGTGAATGACCATCCACCTAAACATGCTTCCCCTGCAAGTCAGGAACATTCTCGGGCCAAACCCCAACAAGGAAAGATGCTCTCAACACGGTGATAGTCCATCACCCACCCGTACCTGCGTGCCTAATAAACAAACAACATCTCATGGGGGCCACTCCCTGCCGTAAACGGCGGCCCCCAACGCGGTGAACGACGATCCACCACCTGGACCAACGCCCTTATAAATCAGCAACATGTTCGGGCCAATCACTTGACCGAAAAAGGTGCCCCCTGGCCTGCATCCTGCGGAAACCGGTAACGTCTCAGGGCCAATCTCTGTCCTCAAAAAAGGCACTTCCCTCACCGGGAACAACCAGTCACCACCTGGGTCCCATGTACATGCAACATTTGTCAGGCCCAATCCTTGGCCAAGAGACAAGTGCCACCCTCGCAGCGAACGACCATCCACCACTTGTACCTGTGTCCCGTGGAAGCAAGCAATATCTGCGGGCCAATCCCTGTCCACCACAAGGAGCCCCCCAATGCAGTGCCCCCCATACGCCACCCGGACCCCTGTCCCAGCAACACAAGCAACATTTTCGGGCCAATCTATTGGTCACCCAAGGTGCCCCTCCCCGTCGAGGTGAACGGCCATCCACCCCTAGTACCTGCATCCCTTGTTAACAATAAGATTTTTGACCACTCCTGGCCCGTAAAAAGGTGTCTCCCCCCCAGCACAGCGAACGACCCTTCCCCACCTGGGCCTGCCTCCTGTGTACAGAACATTCTGGGTCCAATCTTCATCCGTGAGAGGTGCCCCCCCGTGGATGACCATCCACCACCCACACCTGTGTCCCAATGTAAGTGAGGAACAGTACCAGACCATTTTTGACCATGACAGGTGCCCCCCCCCCCCAGAACAAGACTCCTCTCCCCTTTCACCCCTAAACAGTCATCATCAGTGTGCCATGACCTGGCCCTTCAAATCCAGAACCCCTCAACCCATTTTTTGCAAAGCACAATTCACACACGTGACCAGATTGCCCCCACGCTCCGTTCCCTTGAACCATATCCCCGGGCCAATCATCCTAGGATAACGCCAGACCTGACATATCCCAGAAACATTTTTCCCCACGCTCCGTTCCCTTGAACCATATCCCCGGGCCAATCATCTTAGGATAACGCCAGACCTGACATATCCCAGAAACATTTTTCCCCACGCTCATTTCCCTTGAACCATATCCCCGGGCCAATCATACTAGGATAGCGCCAGACGTGACATATCCCAGAAACATTTTTCCCCCGCATGTATCCTCAGCTCGGAGCAACCTCGGATTCCCTGCAATCCAATGTCAGCCGTAATGACCACAAACAACCCCCACAAATTTCATTTGACTTAGTTCCCCATTATCTCACAGTCCGATGATTGTGGCCCCCGCACATTGATGTCTGTACAGTTGATAGTGCGCCTCTTGTACTGTCCAAAATGCCGGGAAAGTGGCAACCCCAGCCGGGCTACTGCCCTGGCTCCCGCTCTACTTCCAGGTCCTATGGCAGAAAAGAAAAGTTAGTCCTGCAAGAAATGCATCGTTGTCCCCCAGCCCTCTTACGGCAGTCGTCCTAAACCCCTCCGAAAAACCTATACCTAGTACCTACGTTGCCACAGACACCGCACCATACTCCCGTCGCCCCCAGTCAGCAGCCCCCCCCCCAGCCTCCCCCTGACACCACAGCCGTTACTGCCCGGGTACCCAAGGACCATAGGCCTCTGCAAGATAGCCCTGCCATAAAACACTCTGCCTACGCACGAGGCCAATAAAGACCAGTAGAAATGCCTCTCCCCCTCGGAAAACAACGCCCCCCCCAACATCCATCACCGCCAAAGTCCTGTAATGTTGACAAACACCCCCCGCGAACAAACCGACACCAACAACGCCGCTACCCCCGGCCCCAACTGCCCAACGTCCGGGCACACCTTTCACCTCTGTACCGCACCGCCACTGCTCTGCTCGAAATGCATGTGCCCCAGATGGCACCCCCAACCGCCCGGCACTACCCAACCTGTCCTTCTCCAACCATCCCCTTATCTGCAGCTCCACCTGCCCCATAACTCCCGTCTCCAGGGCGCGCAGTACCCAACACCCAGTTATGAAAAAACTCGAAGACGATATAACACAGTGGCTCTGTCCCTGTACCACAGCGTTCCATCTTCCTGCACCCCCACTCTTCGGCCATCCCCACGCAAACCCCACGTTTCACGCCAGTCAGATCCTGCACGCTCGTCCAAACAATGGCCACCTCGCGCCTCCACCTGCACCCCTGCCTCGGGCCTTCAGAATCTCCTCATTCCCCGCCGAAAAAATACTACCCCCTATAATACCGCAAATATTCCCCTGTCAATGCCGACGCATCAGTCGCCCGTCGCCTTAATACTTTCACCCCACGTAACCCTTTGCGCAGCACTGTCAAACCTGTGTTCTATCGTAGACCGGGCCTTCCATCATGCACTCTGCTCAAGTGACCCCCCGCCCTCAGGAAAATGAAATGCAACAAGTCGCAGATACTAAAAAACCTTTGTACCTTCCCTTATAGCACGTCGCAACCGGCTCACCCATGGGGTGGACAGCCTATCCCCCAAGCCCCCACCCCCACATACGATGAGCCATGACATGAAGCATGCCGCCTCCTACGACGTGCACCAAAAAACCTGGTTTCCTCTGAAGAGACATCGAGTGCCATGAACCCACGGCCTCCAGTTAGCCAGGAAGGACGCCCTGACCTCCCGCCCACCCCACAACCGCCTATGTCACGTCACTGGGATCTGTCCCCCTTTACCCTGGAGGGACCTGTCTGCCATAATATGTACTGCAGAAACCTACACCCCACCCACCCTGCTCTGTCCCCTTCTCCGCTCTTGCCTTGAGCCCCACGTAACGCTGCCAAACTCGCCAGCACGCCTGGCTGTGGGTAGTGTCTGCATCTTGCGGTAATGCCCCCCCCACCGCCGGGGCTAGTGACCAACCCTTGAGCCTCACCATCATATGAATACCAATGCTCAGCCACCAACGACCGCTTGCGAGCCGACCGGCCCCCTTGGTTGCCATATTGTTCTCCTTGCCCCATGCCCAACATTGGTTTCCCATCATTTTTTCCTGCAGCAGCAGTAGTTGTATCACCGCAACATCCCCCCACCCACATAGCACGCCTCAGCCGACCAGCCGATGTCCCCCATAATCCCGTACCTGAGGGTTAATCCAGTACATCTTCCGTTTGTTCGGAGCTGCAGCTCCCTCAGTGGCCGTGCCCGCTGGTCATCCCATGGCCGTACTTGACCCCTGCAACCACAAAGAAACAGTCTGGTTACCATGCACCCCTCCCTCCCCCCGCAGCAATCCACTCGGCCACAGCTTTCTCCACTACAACTTCCATTCCACACATCAACCCCATCGCACACCATCCCAGAGCCCACTTCGACTTTCACAACTGTGTCAACCGACCCCCACTTTTCTTCAACATCCATGCTTCTCTCACGCCCTATATTTGTAACATTGTCCAACTAAGACAGCTGTATTGGTCGCTGCGCGATCCCCCGACGGAGGACAGGCCGCCGCGGACCCCCCTACTGCTTCTGGCCAGCGCTCTGAGGCCGTTGTGCGCCCCGCTGGCATCCCCTTACCACCGGGATCAACCACCGGCCTTGGTTCCCCTCCCCCACTGGGTCGCCACAATCAGGTGGGCCCAAGCACCACCGGGCCTCATGCCGTGCTGGCAGTCCCTCGCCCCTGTCCTAGATACCCCTCGCAGTACCACCTACACAGACAGCAACCCGACACCTGGCCCCCCCACCTCCCTCCTATGCCAAAAACCTCTGGTTGGCTCCAGTGTACCATTAACCAAATAAATGGTGCAGGTCCAAGAATTGATGGGCCCATACCTCCACCTCGCCGCTGGTAATGAATAACGCATGTGGGCTCTACTGCCGGCTCCGCACATCGCCAATAACAGATACTCACAAACCCCTGCCTGCCCAAATTTACACAATGCCTGCTATGCGTAATGTGCCCCGAATGGAATGCCACCGAAAGCGAGGAACTGCCGCAAAGCTGTATTTTATTAATTTTTTTTTTTTTGTGCATAATTATATAGCGCGAACTCGACCCGAAGGTAGTGGAGCGCTTTACATAGCTCCGTATGTACATTACACATTCAGGCATGGGGGGGGGGGGGGTTTAAGTGATTTGCTCAGAATTCCAGGATGTGGACGCGAGCGCGAACTCGACCCGAAGGTATTGGAGCGCTTTACATAGCTCCGTATGTACATTACATTCAGGCATGGGGGGTTAAGTGATTTGCCCAGAATCACAGGATGTGGACGCGAGCGCGAACTCGACCCGAAGGTATTAGAGCGCTTTACAGAGCTCCGTATTTACGTTACACATTCAGGCATGGGGGGGGTTAAGTGAATTGCCCAGAATCATAAGATGTGGACGCGACCTCGAGGCTCGAACCCTGGTTCCCTGCACCAGATGCGGCAGAGCAGCCGATCTCGCCTTCCCCGCCTCAAACCCGACCCCGCCTGCCGCCTCTACGGGGCGCACTATATAAACAATTGGTAAGGAGGAAAAGATACACAAATATTTTTGGACACGGATACCTTTAATTATCCTGTCATCTGCGTCTAAATTCGCATTTTCGTTATTTGAACATTTTGTAATTGAGCATATACAATAAACATATATTTACACTTAACACCTCTACAGCTAAAAAACAAACTAAAGCTACTGTCCACCGGGGAATTTTTCTTATTGTGGAGCCACCTTTAAATAGTGTGGACTACCTAGAAGGTTCAAACATTGCATATAGGAGCATCACTTTCCAAATTATTTATGAGGGGCAATGTAAGATTGTAGCAATTCAATAAATTTGTAATCCTTCTTTAAAACAACTGTCGACGCGGTCGCGTTTCAGCCGGTCTATTTCTTACGGCTTCTTCAGGACAAAAGCAACAGCAGCATTCTACAAAAAACAAAAATGAGCTCCAATAATATATACAAACCAAAAATGCCTAAACGATTATCCTTGCCGGTTTATATACAGGTCTCTTTCCCTGTGAAACATATAGATAGGTCCACCACCACAAAAAGTCACCAAAAGAGTGGTGCACATTACTAGAAACGTGGGAATTAAATGATCTCAATTTCTACAGGCATATGCGTGCGCCCATATCGCACATTCTGCACCCCTGTCTATAATGCCCAACACAATTTCTATGTGGCTGTTTTAAATCGGCCAAGGGGCGTGTTATACTCATGGGTTGGTTCGGCAAAAACCTTGAATGTTTTACATCTCAGCAAACATGTTGTATAGTTAAACCGTCCTGCTGTGCGATGCAGGATTAGTAAGGAAGAAATCTATCGTTAAACTAATTCAATCGGACTCGCGTGGGTCTCACTTGTAACGGAGGAGGAAAGAAATTCAAACATAAAAATACCTTACCGCCCATAGGGGTCACACTGATCTGCCTGGGCTTGAAGAGGTAAGGACTCTGCTAACGTCAAGTCTACTGGAAGGGATTTGCATCAATCTCGGAGTGGCCGCTACGGTGAAGAGACGTATGCAAATGACTGCTCATGGCTAAACAATTAATACGGGATCAGTACTGAGTCTCAATGACACGTGTCTGCGTGTCGGCTGATCTTACCTTCTGCGTTATTTCTTTAATCCTAAACGGTAAAAACCGTATCTCCAAAAAGTTGGTGTACTACTGCAACACGAAGTGCGCAGGAGTACAAATCATTAGGCTCCCAACTGGTCAATACTTTGGCGTTTCATCCATCGCGGGATGCAAACTAAAAACAAGGATAGTGCCCAAATTAGTACGCGAGGGAAAGCGGATGGTAATCTTAAACAAAGTGCCCCCTAGTCCCTGCTTATCTTACCTTCTAGGATCTCATGTTAAACTGCGGACCGAATGTCGTCCTTCCAACTGAGCTGTCCTGCTTCACCTCCGTGTGCACAGAGTGCATCCGGAACCCTATTTAACAAACGCTCAAAAGAGACAAGGGACTACCGCAACCACCCTCTATGGTGTGGAAGGAGTCGGCCATTTTACAGTGGAGTAGGAGAATAGACCCACTGATTGTATAGAGAGCTTCCGTCCCTTTGGGATGGGGCTCTGTTGGTTGGGGTCAAGCAATATATAGTGCGTTTTAATCATGAGTGACTTGCACTACAGTGTTGTGAGGAAATTTTAATAAAGGCATCAAATGCTTAGAGGTAACAGTAATCTTCACACAAACGAACGATCGTTAATTTGTGGAGTTTTTTGTATGGGGTGACAGACATACTAAAAGAAAACAGAACACTATAAATCAAGTCAGTAAATTATAAATAATAGAAAATGAATCAAATCAGTTAACCACCACCATTACACCATATATGTGTGAAGAACAGAGTTAGAGAACTTGTAGACATTGCGGCTCACATTCTAAATGGAGCATGTAATTAAAATCAATATTACACAATTACATATTTACATCAGGACTGCACATATATAGGCTGACTAAATCAGATCACCCTACCAGGTTTAAAGTGAAACATTCTTTAACTTTTCCAGACATTATTGTATCAATGCCCATATTTCGTCTTTGTCGTTTAACCCATCACTAGCTGTGCGATATTTCTCAATTAGATGTGCTTCAAGGCGGTTGAGGGTATTCTGTAATAAAACTTTATTCATCGGTCGCATGACCTTTAGAACAGTCCACCTCAATTCATCTTCTTGGTGTCCCAGTTCCAGAAAATGCTGGACCAATGGAGCACCAAGAATTTTACACCTTATCCGTGATTTATGTTGCTGGATTCGGGATTTGACTGCTTGAGTTGTTTGGCCAATGTAAGTTTTTTTACATGGACATTCAATTGAATAAATCATGTTCTTTGAATTACAATTTGAGAAACTCTGTTGCACATGCTTTTTGTCTCCAATAATTGTGAATTTGGAGTCACTTATCTGGGGGCATACAACGCAGCTCTGGCATCTAAAATGTCCCTACACTACAGCTGAGCGGGCTGCTGCTCTTGCTAAAGGAGCATGGAGCATGGAAGCCACAGCCAGGGACGAGAAACCCACCCCCCTACAAACGGCCAACTTCTGCTCCAAGCTGTTCTTTTGGCGAGTGACAGAAACACGCTCTGCCCTTAACCTCTCGGTCAGCAGTGGTGAACTGACACATGCTGCTGCCACGAGGTGTTTAACTCATGTCAGAACTGCCGAGCTTTTGAGCTCTTGTGAGGCCGGGGTATCCTGACTAAGGCCCCACCAGATGGTTTCATGTGCAGTACAGTTGACGGGCTCATGGGATGGGAGGGGGTATCCAGTCCTTAAAATGAATGATTTAAGTCAACACTGATGTTTTCCGTTCTGTGCCTGTGGATGATGTGTGTTATCAGTGGATCAGTGGGTCAGTCTTCGACGTTCCTGCCTTGGGTCTAAGTAGAGGTGGACAGTGGCACGCCAACAAATTAACAGGGGAGTGTCGAGCCAAGGGTCTGGGTTGGCTTAGAGCTCTTGCACGAGCCGAGCCCTGGAAATGTTACCGTCATTCAAAATATAGTACATTCTCTTCAAAATTAAAATAGTGCATTTCTTTGACATGAGACAGGTTTGACATTAATAAGTTACATTATAGGTTTATATTGAGAGGTAATGAAGAAAGGGGGGTGATACAAAATATTTGCCTGAGAATACAGTGTGGTTAAGTGGGGAAGCTGAGATTCATCCCGGGCTTTCTGGTTTCACTTTGTACAAGTCAACCACTAAAGGGGCATCGGTTTTCTTTTTACCACAACTGTTAATGCTTTGTTTTAAACTTTGTGAGCTACGGTAGAGCGAAGGTGGCAGACAGAACCATGTGAAAACTTGGCTTGTTTGGGCTCGAGTTTCCACGAGAACCTGGAGCTGACCCAGAGCCCGGCCCCAGATATAAGTTGCCTACCCACCTCTAGGCCTAAGTGCTTCAGTGTGCGACGCTCCAACACGGTGAGGAGTACCAAGTGCCTAAATAACAACTGTGAAAAGAGCTCCTCGGCTGCCAGCCTCTCAAGTCTTTAACCAGTTGATTTGGAAAGAGCTCTGTTATTAATTACTCTGCTGTAGTGTTAAAGCTCACAGTAGCGGTCAGCGCGGCATCTTGCATAGCGAAATTAATAATTGTATTGCATACATTCTTTTTTACCTCTCACTTATACCTGCTCAGCTTTGTGTAGATAACAGTGGTGTTGAGGTATCATATCGCCTCAGGTGTAATTCGGATGGCTAATGAATGACCGACCACATGCATGTATGTCCCGTTTTCGGACAATCTGTTGCTGTCTACACCATATTCCCCCAGTTTAACAATTTGAAACTTGGCTGCCATGTGAATGTCTACCCTTACTTGACATAAAAGGCGCGACTCATTTCCTGAGAGCGTTCATTCAAATCAGGAAGTAAACCAGGATTATTTGTTATGCAATCTGTTATGAGACCCAAACTTTTCCATCTCTTTCTCACAAAATCTTGGTCAATCAATCAATCAATCAATCAATCAAATCATTTGTAAAGCGCACTACATACCCGTGAGGGTTTCAAGGTGCTGCGGGGGGGAGAGGAGCTGCAACTACTGGTCGAAGAGCCAGGTCTTGAGTTGTCTCCTGAAGGTTAGCAGGTCTTCGGTTTGTCGTAGGTTGAGGGGGAGGGTGTTCCAGGTCTTGGCGGCGCGGTGGGAGAAGGACCTGCCTCCGGATGTGGCTCTACAGATGCGCAGGACCGTGGCCAGGGCGTGTTTCCTGTTGGGTACGTAGAAGGAGAGTCGGCTGTTGAGGTAGGCTGGGCCGGTTTTGTGGAGTGCCTTGTATGCGTGGATCAGGAGCTTGAAGGAGATCCTTCTGTCGACGGGGAGCCAGTGTAGGTTCCTCAGGTGGGGGGTGATGTGGTCGCGGCGCGGGATGTCGAGGATCAGGCGTGCAGAGGTGTTCTGGATTCCTTGCAGTCTGTTGATGAGCTTAGACGAGGCTCCGGCGTAGAGGGCGTTTCCGTAGTCGAGTCTGCTGCAGGCTGGGGCGTGGGTGACTGTTTTCCTCGTGTTTTTCGGGATCCATCTGTAGATTTTGCGGAGCATGCGGAGGGTGTTGAAGCAGGTGAAGGAGACTGCATTGACTTGTTTGGTCATGGTGAGTTTTGAGTCGAGGATGACTCCCAGGTTGCGTGCGTGGTTGGTAGGGGCCGGGGAGAGTCCCCAGTGATGCGGGCCACCAGGAGTCGTCTCATGCTGAGGGGTTGGGCCCGAGGATGAGGATCTCCGTCTTGTCTGAGTTCAGCTTAAGACGGCTTTCCTTCATCCAGTCGGCGACGGCCTTCATTCCCTGGTGGAGGTTGGATTTGGCGGTGAGAGGGTCCTTGGTGAGGGAGAGGATCAGCTGGGTGTCGTCGGCGTAGATTATGTTGAGGTCGTGCTGTCGGGCGATGCGTGCTAGTGGTGCCATGTAGATGTTGAACAGCGTCGGGCTGAGGGAGGAACCTTGTGGGACGCCGCAGATGATCTCGGAGGCTTCGGATCGGAACGGGGGAGGCGGACTTTCTGAGTTCTGCCGGTGAGGAAGAAGGTGGTCCAGTCCAAGGAAAATGTCACGGATCCCTGCGTTGTGGAGGCGCGTGCATAGTGTGCCGTGGCAGACGGTGTCGAAGGCGGCGGAGAGATCCAGGAGGATGAGGGCCGCCATCTCGCCGTTGCCTAGTACGATCCTGATGTCGTCTGTGCCGTCGATGAGGGCGGTCTCGGTGCTGTGGTTGCTGCGGAAACCTGATTGGGAGAGGTCCAGGATGTTGTTGTCTTCGAGGTGACGGGAGAGCTGGATGTTAACTATCTTCTCGATGACCTTTGCTGGGAACGGAAGCAGGGAGATGGGCCGGAGGTTCTTGAGGTCGCTCGGATCCGCCTTGGGTTTCTTCAGTACGGCGTTGATCTCTGCGTGCTTCCAGTTCTCAGGGAAGGTAGCGGTCTCGAAGGAGAGGTTGATAATGTTGCGCAGGTGGGGTGCGATGGACCTGCCGGCTTTGTTGAAGATGTGGTGCGGGAGAGGGTCGGACTGTCAAGAATTCCTGTCATACGAGGGGAGGAAAACGGTAACCAGCGAAAACGGACTACATCTCCCAGGATGCTTAGCGGTTGAGAGGTTATGTAAACAGGAGAGCTGTTACATAACTCAAGGGAAACACGCCCTTATGTAAACAGGAGAGCTGTTACATAACTCAAGGGAAACACGCCCTTATGTAAACAGGAGAGCTGTTACATAACTCAAGGGAAACACGCCCTTATGTAAACAGGAGAGCTGTTACATAACTCAAGGAAAACACGCCCTATAAAGGGAGGAACCGGGAGGTACAAGGCTGTCGGATATTGTGTTTACACCGACGTACCTGCTTCGTGAAGAGCAGTGTTCCGGAGTGGTGCTCCAGTAAGGCAAGAACGGAGGTAGGTCGAGTCGTTACTCCCTGGGCCGTGTCTTGCCCCATCGTCACCTGTGAAGGACCCGGAAGCTCTACCGGTCAACCATTGAGCTTCGCTTTTTGACTCGGCTGAGTCCAAGCGCAGTGGCGCTTTTGCTGGTTGGAGTCGTAACTCCCAGCCCGACCAGAGACACAGGGACTGCCAGCTGTAACGCACACCAAGAGGTGTTTGCCGCGTTACAGACTCGGAAGTCCACAGGATCGATCGAGCGGCTGCTCTCGGTTCAGTCTTCTTGCTTGTGATTGGGGTATCGGTGACGCATCACCAGGAGGTGACTCCGCGTCCCGGTGCAGTCTGAGGAAGAGGTTGAGCGGCTGCTCCCTTCAGGTAGAGACCCCGGCTGGGTGTTTCCCTGACTCCTCGATTCTCCCCAACACTCTTCGTGCCCCTCACAGCCTACCGATTGGCATTGTCGGCCATTTCATTTCTGCCCTCTGTTGGCATACGCCGGGATCGGCGTATATGCAGAGGACGGTTAGGACCATCCGTGCTGTGGGCTGGTAACGTACTTAGCCTGGAGGATTCCAGTGACTATAACTTTTGTTTGTTCTTTGTATTTTATTTGCCTTCATTAAAAGAACTAACCCTTCACAAGTGGTTGCGTCCTCATTGTCGTGTCTGTTAAACGATCCTGAGACGTTCAGGGCGTTACACGGACGGGGATCTGGAGTGGATTGTGCCCATGGTCTTAATTGTGTCCTCGATGCTCACGTTGGCCCAGGTTGTCTGGGAGTCGTGGTTGGTGGGGTGCGGTGAGTCTGGCGTGACGAGGCCTGTAGGTGTTGTCCAGGGGTTGAAGCTGTCATGGATGTCAGTGATCTTGCGGTGAAAGAAGGTGGCGAGGGAGTCGCATAGGGCTTGCGATGGCGGGATGCCGTTGGCGCTGGAGCTGGGGTTGGAGAGTTCCTTCACAATGTTGAAGAGCTCCTTGCTGTTGTGTGCGTTGTTGTCAAGGCGGTCTGAGAAGGAGGTCCTTTTGGCGTTCCTGATGAGGTGGTGGTGGTGGTTGCGGATGGCGTCTTTGTGGGCAGCGCGGCTGTCCGGCGTCTTGTTGCTGTGCCATATGTTCTCCAATTTCCGGCAGGTGCGCTTTGAAGTGAGGAGTTCCGGGGTGACCCCGCTGGCTCTTTTGCTGGTGTCTCTGTTGGCGGGCATTTTCAGCGGGGCTAAGGTGTTGGCGCAGTCGTTCATCCAGCGTCCGAGGGTGAGTGCACCATCGTCGGGGTTGGTGGGGTTGGTCGGTGGGTTGAGTGCGAGGCTTGTCTGTAGTTGTTCTTCGGTGACTTTGCCCCAGCAGCGGCGGGGGATCTGTAGGGTGCGGTGGTGTGTGAGGAGTCATTGTAATTGCACATTGTACAAAGCTCACACATTACATTGTTTTCTCTGTTTTATCTTGACTTGCATAATAAGGTACTTGTAGTGGTCGCCAGAAGTAGGAGCAGTGTGACAACCCCATTTGTTTTAACTTTCCACTATCAATGATTTGAAAACACAGCGCTGAGAACTGAAGCATTTCAGTTTGGAGAGAGTGAGTTAACTTCCTTATCTCTGGAAAAAGAAACATGCCACTGAGAAAGTTCTCTCAGAGATGGAACCTACATAATATCAAAAGTTGTCTATTATCTGGGCGATGATCTTTGTCGCCAGCTCTGTAAAAAGAAAGTCAAGCCTCCATTGTGTTCCAACTGAAAGTTGTAAAACATCTGTTCCCCATGCATAAATTCCGTCAGATATGGAAGGTTTGTTGGATGTGTGCATCCTGAAGCAATATGTATGATGGTACTTTATTTTTGTATTTACATTTAAATTGCACTTACCACCCCTGAACGAGGCATAGAAACGCTTTGTGACGAGTAGAGTATAGATAGTCTAGAGAAGATTAAGTATTTTTAGGTTGCAGGGATATGATTTCAAAGAACGAGAGTGTGAGCTGTGAAATGAGGTGTGACAATTGGCATAAATAGAGTAGTAGAAAATCTGTCAGGCAGACATGAACCTTAAGGGAAGATGAGGGTGGACAGTAAGGAGAGGTAACAATAACTTTAACTCAAGGTCAGGTGTTGATGCAGGCTTTTAGGAATATAGTGGGAGGAGTCTTTTCCAGATAGTTTGCGACCTGAGGGTATAAAACAGTAGAAGGAACCAACACTATTTGCATGTTTTTGTAGAGTTTTGCCTTGTATTGTGTTATGGGATGCTGCGCCTCCGACGAGGCAGCACAATGCTGACAGGGCCAGGAGAATGTTGGCACCTCCAGGAACAGGATCTGCTGGGACGCATAGGAAGGTAAACAAGCATTTGCAATGCAATTGGTCTCACATTTGTGAGAGTTTGAGCTATTGACGTTGTAAAGGACAATGTATTTTACATATGCATTTTCTGTTTGGAGTGGAGTGAATGTGTGTGGTGTCAAGTGGACATATGTGGTTTGGATTGGAATTGTTAGTTGTTGTGTGGATTGGATCTGTGTAGTGAAATAATGTGGCATGGTGTACAGTGTAATTATGTGGTTTTTAGTGTACTGGAATTATGTGGAGTGGGATTGTGTGTCATGGAGTGGGATTGTATCTCATGGAGTGGGATTGTGTGTCTTGGAGTGGGATTATCTGGAATGGTATTTTGTGTTGTGGAGTGGTATGTGGGGGAGTTGACTTATGTGGTGTGCTGTTAAATATTGTAGCATGATGTGGAATTCTGTGGTGTAGATTGGTTGTATGTGGTGTGTTGTGTAATTGTGTTGTTGGTTTGAATTATGTAGTTTGATGTTGAATTATGTGGTGTGGAATGGAAATGTGTAGAGTTGAATTGTGACGTGGAAGTGTGCGGTGTTGAGTGAAAATTATGTTGAGTGGTATTCTGAGGCATGGTGTGAAGTGTAGTTATGTGGAGTGTTGCTACGTGGCATAGACTGAATTTATGTGGAGTGTATTTATACAAAATGGAGTAGAGCTTAATTATGTGCAGGTTAGTTATGTGGTGCTGAGTGGTATTATGTGGGGTGTAATTATGTTCTGTGATGAATTGTGTGGGGCTGAATTGTGGAATTGTGTGATGTGTGGAATTATGTGGCATGGTGAGGTGTATAATTGTGCTGAGTGGCATTATGCAGCATGTTGCAGAGTTGTATTTTGTGGAGGGTAATTATGTGTTTTGGAGTCGAGTGTAAATATGTTGTGTGGAGTGTAATTATGTGGTTTGGAGTGGTATTAATTTGTGTGGAATGTTATTATGTGATGTGGAATTATGTGGTATGGAGTGATTGGAAATATGTGTTCTTTAATTTTTAGGATTGTAATTATGTGGTATGGAATGTTGTAGAGTTAAGTTATTTATAGTTGAATTGTATGGCATGGAATTATAGTTTAATTGTGTGGCATGGAATTATGAGATGTTCAAATGTGCTGTGTGTGGTAGAATTAGGTGGCATAGATTTGGACAAGCTGTGCATGCTAAGGGATTTATATCATGGGGTATACAGTTGACAATTGTCTATTTTTCTTTGGAAAAATAATATTCTTTACCTTTGGGTACATTTCTGAACACTTTGTTAAGCTGTATTGTTGCATTGTGTGCGCATGCAGGGAAGAATGAGTGTCTGGCAGACTTGCAAAATATCATCCTAGGTCTCAGTATTAACTTCCACACTTCTAAGCAGTAATTCCAATCCTAGAATGAGTTACCTGTTTGCTTTACAACAACAGTTACTAAAACAAGTAAGTGCTTTGCTAGCCTGTATAAGTAGCAAAGGTTTTAAAGGGACTTGTTTTTGTGCAAGGTATTGCTTTTCCCAGTTCACAGAAGGGATAAAAACATCTCCATATAATAATACGGTTGACAGGAAGGTGCGATAGCAGAATATTGATATGTGTGGATCCGGTGAGGACTGTGGGCAGCAAGTGCTTGATACGCTATTTGCATAAGAAAATACTATATATTTTTTTTATTGTTATCCTCCATTAGTTATTAGTAAGGAAGGGGGAAGAGAAGCGTTCACCGACCGCATTCGGTTAGTCTTATGGAGACAAAGAATGCTGTGGTCTGTGGTAGATCCCGCCCAGAAGTCATAGGTATATGTATCAGGAGCTGCCATTGAAAGGAAGTGGAAATGCCAGTATTGATGGCTACTGTGCGGTTTCAGACTTTGCTGGGCTGACAGTGGGTGGAGAAATGCTACTTTGTCACTGGAGATTTAATTACATGAATCGCGCATTCTCTCTGGTGTTTGTCCATGGGGTACTTGCTGACTGGTGCTACACATGGGATCAGGTTTGCCTTTGACAGGAGGTATGGTTTAGTGGGGTACATAGTGTAAATTAATGTTGCCGTGAGGAAACAAAAATCAGATCCTTTGTACATTTAATATTATTGCATGCACCATGCACAGGATGAAAAGTAGCAGGAACGGCTTTGGTGCCGTAGAGGCTGGCAGGAAGAACTGTTTTGGGGTGGTCAGTTGAAGAGATGGTTTAACATGTTTTACTACAGTGGCATTGGCGAGGGCAGCAGCTGAAAGGCTCTGTCTGTACTGGTAGGCAGTGGTTAGATGGGGACCTGTCTTTCTGTCGGTGGTGGACAGGGGAGCAGTGGGCGGGGGCCACAGGTTCACAGTGACATCCGAGGGGTGGTTTTAAAGGCGGGCGGAGAAGCATAACTGCGGGTTTCGTGCGGGTGAGAGTAAAGTTAATGGCTGCGTTAGTAGCAGGCACGAAGGCAGTGGTCTGTGTTTGGAGGTGGTTAACTGAGCGGGCTTCGCTTGAAGGTGGGTCATCAAGTTGGAGGATGTGTTTGGTGGGCCGGCTGGAGGCAGTGTTATATAACTTTGCTGGAGGGCGCAGCAGCAGTATTTACTGATGTATGTAAATCGCCCGATGAAAGGGTGGATGTGACCAATGTAAGAACCAGAATCCTTTTTTATGGCTGGGGTGAGCTCCTCCAGTATGGCGGGTCGCTGGCCTGAGACTTTTGACTGGCGCGGAGAATGGGGGGCCCCCTCCATATACTTTGCAGGGGGGCCCCCTCAAGTTTCGTTACGCCACTGTTCCCTCCGTCACCATGCAGGATAGTGCGGGTGCCGTTAACTAATCATGTGCCACCTTTCCAGGAGGTACTCCTGTTGTAAAGCCGGACAGGACGGCAGTGGCAGTGGGTGCGGGGTGCCGCAGGCTAGGCCTACTCCTCGATGAACTGGGAGGCGGCCGCCACGTCACACGTGGGATAAGACCCACTCGTCGCCATTGTGGTGTTGTGGGCCTCAGGCCCGCATGGTGGATGAATGACCACAGACACAGCGTAGTTGGGTATTAGAGCTAGCCCCGAGCACGTGCACTCGGGCTCTTTTATTGACGGGGCCACGTCACTCGTGGCACCCGTGATGGATGGGTGTGGGGGTGCAGTGTGTCCAGCCCTCAAGGGAGTGGCTGGGATTACAGCTTCCTGTGAGACACTAGAACGTGTCTCGCAGGACATTACACACCCCACAGATCTGATGGCATCATTCGACCTCCCCTTCTCTAAACAGCTGTCACCTGTCCCTTCAGATGCGAGTTGGGGGGCAGGTGATTCCTGATGTCTGTTCCAGACTTCTCAGGTGGAACATCAAGCATTGCTGGTGGCTGTTCTACGAAATCTGCTTCAGATGTGGGCCCAGAGACCCTTGAACCCAGCCGTCTCTTCCCGCAAGTGTGGTTGCGTGTGGCATACATGTCTCAAGCGGCACATGCCAGTGGCGGCGTCCTTACTGTGACGTCAGTGCCAGATGTCTGTTCCATAATACCTGGGTTCCGGATGTCTGAGCTGTAATATCTCAGCAGTGATGTCAGTGAAATGATATTAAATTCCTGGCGTCTATACCAGAACGGTCTAGCGCGGAGTCTGATGTTGTGTACTGGATTAGTAAGGGCGGTTCTCGCCAATTCAGCGGCAGCCTCGGTTCTGTGGCCTCTAGTGTCTGACATCTGCCACAGAAGCGCCGTTCTTAGTTGCTGCTCGGATAAATGCCTGTGCTGTCATATTGTGCAATAAGTGAGCCCTGGTGTGGGTTGTAAAAGCCTTGTGGTGGGTGTGTGATGTAGAAGGGTGAGTTGCTGGTATCTTTTGTTAAACATTTCCCGTTTGATGCAGTTCTCGCCTATTTCATGTCTGTTAAGGGCACCTGTGCTGCAGAGGCTGTTGTGATAAGCGTCAGTGTATAAGAGACGTGTTGTGAGCGCTTCCTATAGCGTGACGTCACATGCAGCCTCTAGAGCATTGTCCCCACGGCTGACTCCCAGCTGTCAGGATGGCCGAGCGGTCTAAGGCGCCAGACTCAAGAGCTGTCTCTTCCCCCAGCTGGGTGTTCTGGTCTCCGATTGGAGGCGTGGGTTCAAATCCCACTTCTGACAAAGCTGATTTTGCAACTTGTTAATATTTGGGCAACTTTTACTTCCCATGTGCAGTTTGTGTGCATTCACTTTGGAGTGGTGCGCAGCAGCGGAGTCAGAGGAGGAGGAGCCATAATAGGAGTTGAGACTTCTCTTGTATGCACATATTTGTGCGGGGCCCTTGGGAGGCGGGGTTTATCGACAAGTATGGTCTCTAATGGTACTGGCTTGCATCAGTGTATTTTACCAGTTGCCATGTGGTTAGGTCCTAATGCGCTGACTTGAAAACGTACGAGTCTTTTACGATGCTTTCACCTGGTGCAGTTATAGAGTTAATTAGAGTCGTAACGTCTTAGAACTGAACCCTGATGGATGCAGCACGGAAGAGCGACTTGTGTATTGTTAGTGCTAAGAGGTCCCTGAGAGCCCTGTGAATGTTTAAGTCATTATTATACGCAGTATAATACATTTCGGTTAAAGATAAAAAGAGCTTTAAAGTATAGATTTCATTAATATGCAGACTCTACATGGTGCATACTTTTTTATGAATGTCCTTTAAAAGCATGCACCCCATGGCTCAGCTTGGAACACCCTTACAGTACCTCGCAAAAAGAAAATACCACCTCCGAAGCAGCCTTTACATTTGCCAAGTAACCAATGGCACACATGTGCATTGCTTTTAGTGCCAATATCGGCAACAGTTGTCACAAAACACATAAGTACATAAATAAACCACACGACACTATTGTAAGTGGAGAAATATTGCTGCAGGTTTATTAGCATAAACAATATGCAAACATGGTGGGTTATCTTACGGGCGATCCCAGGGCAGGCCAGCCCCTATGCCGCCTGCCCGTCTGATAAGCCTAGAGTCACCATGGCAACGCCAGATGGTGTATACCAACTATTGGGAGGGGCCACCCCTCCCATCCGTGGACCCCCAGTCCACTTGCTTCACACGCCCCCTGCCCCGTGAGGGGTGGGCGGAGCATACATGGCAGCCCCCGGTTGCTTAGACCCACAACCGCCTGTCGGCTAACTGGGCGCCGTTGTTCATCCAGGGGACAACGCTAAAACATCCCTGGGTATCCTGGCTTAGCACCCCGCGGTGCTGTTGCATGATGTACCCCTTGGTATGTGCAGACCCTGGATCGCCCTGTAACTCCTCCTGCAACACAAAGTAACATTGTTAGAAGACCTAAACCCCCCTTTGTACCTCCGGACGCTGGGCAAGCGGAGGGGCGGGCAAGGCGAGCGAGAGGACAAGAGGGCGAGGAGGGGGTGGAGACAATATAAATACCCCTGTCTCCTCCCCGCCCCCGCCGGAAGCAGCCATCTGCTGGGGTCTCCCCTGATGTTACCCAGGGACTAGACCTCCCACCCCTGTGCCTTCCTGTGGCACTAAGGCGGCCGCCCTCTTAGGGGGGGGGGGGGGCGCTGCACAACCCCCTCCCCGGGCAGCCTTACATAGTGCCAATATCGGCAACAGTTGTCACAAAACACATAAGTACATAAATAAACCACACAACACTATTGTAAGTGGAGAAATATTGCTGCAGGTTTATTAGCATAAACAATATGCAAACATGGTGGGTTATCTTACGGGCGATCCCAGGGCAGGCCAGCCCCTATGCCGCCTGCCCGTCTGATAAGCCTAGAGTCACCATGGCAACGCCAGATGGTGTATACCAACTGTTGGGAGGGGCCACCCCTCCCATCCGTGGACCCCCAGTCCACTTGCTTCACACGCCCCCGCCCCGTGAGGGGTGGGCGGAGCATACATGGCAGCCCCCGGTTGCTCAGACCCACAACCGCCTGTTGGCTAACGGGGCGCCGTCGTTCTTCCAGGGGACAACGCTAAAACATCCCTGGGTATCCTGGCTTAGCACCCCACGGTGCTGCTGCATGATGTACCCCTTGGTATGTGCAGACCCTGGATCGCCCTGTAACTCCTCCACAGCCTTGGGAGTGGCCACCATCACTACCAGGGCCCCCCACCAAGGTAGACTTATTTCCTTACAACCTGATGCAGCCCAAAGCTCCTCCAGGCACCCTGTGGACTCGGCGTGTATAAGACCTTGCCTGATGAAGCCAAAACCTCTTTGCCTTTTAACTTACAACATGCTGATAACCGGGCTTCCCCAGGTCCAGCCAAACAAGTCTTAGCCCATGCAGGACCGGAGCCAGCATGCCCCCTCAGGACAAATGCCCCCATTCTTCCAAAACTCCCCGTGAATTTTGACTGATATGACCTGAAACCTATAATAGGCGTAGGTCCAATGTTACCTTTGCATGGCTGAAGAACAATACCTATGACAAGCCACTCCTGCCAGGAAGTGCCCGCGGTTGGAGGTAAGAGTTGACAAACCCGCTCTACTTCCTCTTACCTCCGTTATCTGAGTCTAGCACTAATCGGAGTATGACCATCACCTTCCGACAGTCACCCCCTATGTGGAGCCTTGCCCTCCCAAAACTTCTGCCCGCATACCAGGGAGCCGACAGGACAGCGTGACCCCGGGGGGAACCAAAGCATAAATACCTCAATATGTTAATACTGGGAATGCCAATGGTTCTCCTGCAACCCACAACCTGCATAGCTGCCAGCCGGTGCTAGAGGGCGGGGGAAGTTACCTGTTACTCACTATAATTGTACCTGTTTTGTCGAACTAAAGGGCGGGCTACTAAGTGAGCTGACCAGGCTCTGCCCTTGGAACCAAAGGTCAGACCCAAGCCCCTCTAAGTTCTGCTACTTCACCTGCCTGTTAATACGAATCCCAGGGCAGACCCCGGCATCTAACCCATGCTTGGCCATGCCTGAGCTAAAACACCTCTGAAAAGCAGGACAACAGGCTAACCACCAATAATGCCTTCTGAATGTTCCTGACACTGCCAAGGAACACGCGCATAACTGAAGCAACTGGCACCCTGCCATAAAAGTACCAATTTAGCCTTCTATGAATGCAAACGCGCTATTGAGGCTATCCGTATTAGTGCTCCCTCGCAACAGGCAGCCCTAACCAGGCAACCCGCCCCCACTTGGCACTGGCACGCTCCCGCCCCAGCTGCCCTAGAGTGCCTGTTCGTGTGTAGCCACAACCTTACGTTTATCACAGACAGATACCAGGGTATGATGAGACTCAGCTGACTCTACTGCTGAGTGCCCGTTGCACCATCGCAAGTCTGTCGTTGCCTATTCGGTGTCTGGCTGCAAAGTTAGATGACATTGCCAGTCCCAGACCCGGGTGAAAATCGAAGCTTTACAGCTGCTGGTGCTACCGACGGTACCCGTCGCCTGATGGAACAGAATGCAATTCCCTTACTCCTGTTGGGCACGAACCCACAACCAGTTGGTCACCATGGTACAATCTATGTCCCCAAAAGATATCAATAGATAATAGATATAATACATATAATCTATGAGAAATCTATGTTCTGCAATGGCACTACGTGCAGCCTGCACCAGTCTGCCAGTGCCGAAAAGACCTTTGTCCTGCTGCCCGGCCAAATCCTTCTGGCCCTGCTCTAGAAGCGCCCACCTCAGCCTTAGGTCAACAATTCGTCAAAAACATAGCTTAGCAGAGTGTGCTGCTGGGTTCTGCCTCCTCATCCATCGCAACCAATTAAGAATCAACCCTCATCCGGCCCTGCAGCAAGCCGGACTAGGACTCAAAGCGTCACACCCGGACCGACAGTCAACCCCCGGAACGGACGCGCACCCCCCAACCTACTGATCCCCAGACCGCCTGCATACTGCTCACCGTAAGGCTGAGAAGAGAGGCTGATGATTTAAATCCTTTTTGGCTGGACATTAGACAGACCCGACAGGGAGCATCATACGAAATGAGGTCGGGACCACCGCCCGCATGAGAATCATCCCCGGTGACTAATGTCATGACCCCTGCTAAGCCCTGGGAGATCACCCTGACAGGCACCCAGCGGGACCTTCAAATCCCAGATACTCTCAAAGTCCTTGCCGCATGGCGGCGCTCCCTGCTGCCAGAATCTTGCTGCCCCACAATTCGCCCCCTAGGCCCGTTGGACATTAGAACGCTGAAATTGTGAGATCACCTCTCGTGGGGGGGGGGGCGGTGGAACGTATACCATGCGTCCGGAATGCAACTGTCCGCGAAGGTGTGCTGGCATATAAGAAACCGAACCTACCCGTGCCTGAGCAAGGACCTAGAATTCAAACTGAGACCTATGGAATATGCGTGGTGCCCTGCAGCACCGCATGGCCCATCTGATCCACTTCACAAACCTTGGAAGCAAGCCCTTGCTGGTTGCCCTCAGATCCTAGCCGTGGACGCCTAACCCAGGGGTGTTCCCTTACTAACGGGGCATTCGTCCTACTGCTAGCCGGCTTACCGCTCACTGTCCCATGACATGAAATGCTAATCCAACACAATCTACGTTCTCCGACCGCAAGCGAAATGATAAAGTGTTCACCAAACCAATGTCAACTAACCTTGCAAGCAGCACTTGTGTGGAGACATACACATGTGTCAAGAAGCGCAGCAGCGTGGCAATCAAGCATGGGAAGCTGACCCGCCTCTATTCCCTTTGAACCCCAAGAGGCCAACAGAGGCAAACCCGCCCCCCCTCCTCCCCCCCAAGGCTAGAAGGATAGATTGGGCAGGCGGGAAGCTGAATGAAACCGACGAGCCAATCCTACCAAGGGGAGCACACCGTTACTGCGAAAATGAGTACTCATGTCTTCCACAGGATCCCACAAAAGACCGTCATGATAGCCCTAATGGATAGGTTCCACTGCCTCACTCTTGAAATACCGGTCACCCTATGTGAACGGCTGACATAAAGACACCAGTGGCGCAGAGGAAGCCCTGCGTAGAGTTCAAGGGTCGTTTAAGAGTTAACTAATCTGCAGGGCTACACAGCTTGCTCAGGCGATCACCCTGGCAAGCAGACCGGCCACTAGCACACCGCGCCGTTACTAGATGTTGTACGCACTGAAAATCCTGACTGATCACTATAGATGGCGTTAATCTCCGTGCATTGCGAATACATCTCAGTGTTCAAGTGTCAATGATGTGACGCAGGTGTAGAAACGTGAAACCAGAGCCCCCCGTTACGTGGGATACTGAGCCCATGTCATGCGTCCCTATTTTAACTACAAAATAAGCACTCCCTACAACAAGCCCATCTATTGGCTAACCAGCCAACCAACAGAAGCGTATTAAAACAGGGTCAAACATGCACGTGCCGTGGGCCCACTGGAAGGCAACAGCCATATGACGCCTGACAAGTGTCCTGCTCCTTGGAAGCCTGCATGATCACCATTCATAGCGTTACTCTAATGCGCATTGAGAAATACATTTGATTATACAAATGTCCGTGTATGTGAGCGCAAAGGTGTTGAAACGATAAACATGAGCTCCAGTTGCCTGACATACTGCGCACATATCATCGCATCTCTATATTTACAATGCGAGGAGCACTACCTACACCAAGCCCATCTATTGGCTGATCAGTGCTTATGATTGCATATAGTGAAATAAGTACCCATCCTAGCTCAGTTGCAAGGCCCACCAAGAGCTATTCTACCTCATGTCAGCCAGCCTGCTAATACGACAGCTGGGCTGTCCCCCCCCCACCAGTAAACCGCCAATTCTCCATGAAAGACACCGACAGAGCCGGGTGCGCCCTGCGCAAGCTTCAAGTCTGGAATAAAAGTTAAAAACTGGTCTGCAGGGCTCCCTAACTAGCTCAGGCAATGACTATGACATGCAGCCCGGCCACCAGCACACCGTAAATTTGCTAGTTGTCCCGCTCGATGAAAGGCCTGCCTGATCACCCCTCATAGCGTTGATCTAACGCACATTGAGAATTACATGTTATACAAGTAAATGTATGTGCACACAACGGACACGTTTAAACATGAGCTCCAGCTTCATGCCATACTGAGCACATATCTCTTATTCCCTATATTTACTACAAATAGCACCACCTACCACAAGGCCAACTATTGACTACCCAGCTGAGACCAGCAGAGGCGAATGAAAAAACAGGGTCACAGCGCGCGTGCCCGAACTGGAAAGCAGTAGCCATAATGGAGCCGGACTGGCGATGTGCACCTAGCGCTGGCGATGAAGCCGACCACCTTTTAGCCGGCTGCCGCTAAGAGACCCTTCTATGCCTGGGCGACCCTGAAGCACCGCCTTCCTTACACCACAATGATCCAGACTGGCTGTGCGTTACTGCACACCATATGTATATCGCGCAAACTCAACCCAAAGTTATTGGAGCGCTAAACATAGAACCGTAATTAGATTACACACTCATGCACGGGGAGATTAGGTGATTTGCCCAGACTCACAGGATGTGGACGCGAGCTCGAGGCTCGAACCCTGGTTTCCTGCACGAGAAGCGACAGCGCCGACGGACCACCTCCTCTCTCAATTACGGCCGCCTAAATTAGTCAAAACAGAGGAGCACTCGAGGCCCAAGTAATGTTCCTAGTGCTCCACAACCTGCAGTTCTAATAGTAGTCAAGCAGAGCAGCGCTACCTCCCAGTGACCTACCCTAGTGCCGCGGTTGCATAGGCAAGCTGCCTGGGGCCGCCAAAATGCCCTACACCATGCGGGTTGAAATAAACATTGGCATTAGAGAACTCATTGTGCCTGTCGAGCCGCACTGCCAACCCTCCCACTCGGGATATGCAGTTGGCCAATGGTACAGCGTCAATAGCTTGTAACGTGACGCCGCATGCTCTGTCCTACCTAGTACATAGGCAAGGCAATTACCTCCGTTCACTTACAATCGGTATGCTAGACGACATATGATCAACTCGTCCCTCCAACCACGTGCTACGACTCATTCAAGCAGCGGTCGGCAGCTGTTAACACGTAGCCCCATCTAGCGCTCAATGTATCCCAATAAGCACTTAGCCTTGAAAACCCGCTACTCACTTCATAGCTCCCGTGAACATCAACAGAAGCACCCAATACGCCATGTACTCGGGACAGCCTTGCGACAAGCTGTCCTGAACACCGCATTATGCCTTTGCTCAGATGTGCGATACTTATGCCAATTATCGTCGCACCCCAGGCCCCTCAGGGGTTGGACCACCTCGTGAACCTGGGTTCCTAATCTCTACACGCTTGGGCTATGTCACCAATGAGACAACAAATCTTCATATGGGCACAAATAACTTACCCGCCTCCCTAACTGCTCATCTATGGCGTCACAATAGCCGTTAGCACATGACAACAATGCAACCTACGGGCATAAGCGAATTGCCTGCCTGCCAGCAGATCATATATGCAGGCACAATAGCCTGGGCACCCAGCACGCAAATCTAATTGTTCTCAGCCCCGATGCTGACTGCGGTGATGCATGTTTCCCCCTCGTGCTGATACCAGCGCAGGTTCTACAAGAGACATACCACGTCCTGCATGCACTCACATCATGGACAGTGAAGCAAGTCCACGGTGGTGGACCGTGGACTGTCCCAATTATATTGCGCGTACTCGCCCCGAACGAGATGACATTTTTGACCCTTTGACCCATAAGGGGATCGAACACGCGCCCGTGATGTCATTAGCCCCACTCTCTAACAAACTGCGCTAACCAGTCTCGCTCAACATGGCGCCAGAAATGCATCGCACCGGCATGCGGAGGTTAAGTGAGTTGCCCAGGATCACAGGCTGAAGACGCGACCTCGCGGCTCGACCCTGGTTTCCCGCACCGTGGGCGGAAGCGCAGCCGGTGGGCTCGGAGCCGGAACAGTGTTGCACCGGCATACGAAGGAAGAGTTTGAAATCGACAGGTACAAGACTTAGAGCAAGCTCCTGGTAGATGTAAGAGATTAGTCCAGGATCACCGGGTGAAGACGCGGCCTGGCACCGGTGGCGGAGAATAGTGAATGCTCAGGTTCACGGGGGAAGATGCGGCCTCGCGACTCGAACCCTTGATTCCCGCACCCTAGGCGGCAGCGCAACCTGCGGCATCGGGCCGGAACTAAGAATCACTTTTTTATTAATAATCACGCGGTCGGCCAAATAACGCAGGGGGGGACGAGAACCTGAATCGTGCATAATCAATAAAGTCCGGTGAGATAAGTGAAAGCCTATTTCAGCCGACATCTGGAAAACGTACATCTACAGGGGGGCGGCCCATCCACGGAGATAAGTGCGGCCATCTCATGTCATCCCTACTGGTAGGCAGTATAGTTAAAGGTTGCTTGTTGTGAAGAATCACAAGCTCACAGTCGATTTCTAGCCAAATTAACCCTTTTTGCAAGATTCATCAATGTTCTAATAATGCTGTCTCTTCCAGCAAGTGTGGTTGTGGTGCAGATCGGAGCTTCCAAATCCCCTCTACTTCCACGGACAGAATGATTCCACAGTCACACACGCATACACACATTACACGCTGGTGGGGCCCATTACACCAACATTCATCCTAAATCACTTTATCCGTGCCTTGCAAAGGAGAAAAACACTTTCACAACGTACCTTATCCAATCTGCCTGTACTTTGAGGTCAATGCGACCAGCTAGTTGCTTGTAAATCTAGCAAAATACATTTCAAAGAATACACAATAAATTCAATAAACATGACATGAAATAACCACCCGAGACAGAAATTCAAACAGATTGTTCATTTATCTAAAATTGTAGGAAAAACCAATTAAATGCAAATTCATTTCTCTCATATTTACCTATTCTGTCTAAATGTCAGATCCTAAGTCAGAACCGGTCCTCTGTAGAAGAATTAGAGATTCCTGCCGTCATGTAGAGTCAACGTCCTCTCCGTCAGCATAGGGACCTCGGATCATCAGCTCGGGAAGAAGTGGCGCTAGACCTCTCTAGCCTACTATTATTTATACTAAAATTTACATTTTACATTCTTTTTTCTTCATCATCATCAAACTGTATCAGGTCCTGAACATCCGTCTCTTCTCCAATGTCGGACAAGATAACTCTCAGGATTCCCACAGCTTCTTCTTCATCAACCTCCTTCAGTAAAGCCTCCTCTGGACTTCCTTGACTGTCTGCCTCTTCTCCTTGTTCAGGCAGTGCCACATACGTCTATTCCGGTGACTTATACCTTTGGTTTGGTTTTCTTATTCTTTTAGTTCTCTCAGGTATCTTTGTTTCTTCTTCTTTGGTTGGATTTTGACTTGACACTTCGTTCACTTGTTCAGCTTTCGAAGAGTTAACTCGTGTCAGTCTGTACCTTAGTCTCTTTATCTTATTTGGCCAAAGATCTCCTTTAGCATTTCTCCTTTGTTTTCCTTCTTTATTGTTTCTTTCTCCAAGCCAAGTTCTCTTTCTCAGAACTCGTCCTCCATGTATCTCATTGTCACTTTCCTCAGACTCTGTCTCAGTTGCTTCTGGTTCATTAACAGTTTTCTTTTCTCCAACAACCTTCTTTTCTCCAACAGTCTCTTTTTCCACCAATTGAGATTTCCCTACTTCTGTCCCTCCTCGGGTCTCCGACACGCAATCTTCTTGCTGTCTACTTGTCCCTTCACCTAGCTTGTTGGTGCTGTTCCCTACACCTCCTCGGGGTTTTTCCGCAATCTGTCCCTCACTGTCTTTGTCTGTCCCTCTTTCTTCAATATTTATCTCAGGTGGAATTTGTGCAACTTCCTCATGTGATTCAGATGTCTCTTCTGTTGGAATGTTCTTTTCTTTTCTTTCTTTCTTTTTGTGTTGGTCACTGTCAATTGGAGCCTCAGGTAATTCTTCTGAGTCTGAACTTGCTTCTGCAGTTTGCACTGTTCTCTTCAGAACTTCTTCTGGTGGGATGAAAATCTCCCTTGACTCATTTTCCCCACTTTCAGAATTCTTTTTTCTTCTTACTGCCTCACTGTCTGCATCATCACTGGAATCTGATTCTTCAAAGTATTCTTTTCCAGTACCATCTCTTGGATTTGGAACTCTCAGTGTGTGACTTGCATGTATCCAATTTTTCACACCAGCACACTTCACAGCAGTCGTTGTGGTCAAGATGACTTGTCTTGGCCTTCCCCACCTTGGAACCAGGCAATTCCTTCTTCTGTGGACTTTTATCCTCACCCAGTCCCCGGGGCTGGTTTCTTTTCAAGTGTGGTGGCGTCTTCTCCAACCTGGTGAAACACAGAATGAACTGCGTCAGCCAGGCCTTTACAGTAATCCAAAATCATGTCATCAGTTATAGTCATCAACTTGTTGACTGGTACAAATGCATGTCTCATAGCACGTCCCATGATAATTTCATGTGGACTCAAACCTGTAGTTCTGTCTGGAGTAGACCTAATGGTCATCAGGACTAGAGGCAAGACATCAGGCCATTTCATTCCTGTGGCTAAGCACATTTTGCCAATTCTGTTTTTGATGGTACCATTCATTTGTTCAACTACCCCAGAAGCCTCTGGTCGGTAAGCACAATGTAACTTCTGCTGTACACTCAATGCTTCACAAATTCAACTCATGATTTCATTATAAAAATGTCCTCCTCTGTCTGATTCAATGGTTACTGGGAACCCGTACCTTGGGATGAACTCTCTTAACAGTAATTTGGCCACTGTTATCCCATCATTTCTTCTGGTTGGATATGCCTCCATCCACCTGGAGAACAAACAGACCACCACCAGGACATACCTCAATCTGTTGACTGGGGGCATTTCAATTAAGTCTATCTGCATTCTTGTGAAGGGTCCTCCCTCCCTGCCTATTGTTCCTAGGCTCATCACTGTTTTCCTTCCAGGATTGAATTGCTGACATATCAAACATCTCTGACAGAGACTTTCTGCTATCAGTCTAAACTTTGGACTGTACCAGGTTTGTTTAAAGGCTCTTATCATAGCATCCCTCCCCAGGTGTCCTTGGCCATGATACATCCTTGCCATTGTTGATAGCATGCTATTTGGCATGACTGGTCTTCCATCCCTATAGACCCACACATGATCTTTTTCTCTGGGTGCATAACCTGCTTTCACCCAATCTCTCATTTCCTCGTCTCCTGCCTCATCCTGCAGCTGTTTCACCTCCTCCCATGTTCCCACCTCATTAGTGAACATTAAGGAACAAGAAGATATTTCTCGCTCTTTACTCCTGTTAATTGAATGATTGTTTCTTGCACAGTATTGTGCTATGTCATTGGCGAACTTATTTCCCACAGTTACAAAATCATCACCATGACCATGAGCAGCACATTTTACAACTGCTAATTCTTTAGGCAGCTGTATCGCCTCTAGCAGTTTTCCAACCACTTCAGCATTCTTTATGGGAGTTCCACTTGAGGTCAGGAAACCTCTTTGTAGCCATAGCTGGCCAAAATCATGGACAACTCCGAAGCCATACTGGCTGTCATTCATCACAGTCACTCTCACACTCCTCCCAATCTTGCAGGCTTTGGTCAGTGCCACCAATTCTGCCACCTGAGCGGATTTAACTCCTTTCAAAGGTGATGCTTCCACAACTTCCGAGGCTTTGCACACAGCATATGCAGCACTCAACACTCCTTCCTCTGTTCTCAGACAAGATCCATCCACAAACAACACATGATCACTTTCAGGCAGTGGTAGATCTCTTATGTCTGGCCTTGACTTTGTACAATAATCAAGTACATCCAGGCAATCATGATCAACATCATTTCTCACTCCCACACATTCAGCATCAGGCAACAGTGTCGCTGGATTCACATTCACACATCTCTCCAGGCTTACATTGGTTGCACCAAGAATGACTTTCTCATATTTAGTCAGCCGACTATGAGACATGAACTGTGTCCGGCTCCTTGTTAAAAGGATAGCCACATCATGAGGTACAAATACCCTTACAGGGTATCCCATTATGATTCCCTCACTTTGTTCCAGACTTTTGCAGGTAGCAGCTACTGCTTTCAGGCAACCTGGCAATCCCACAGCTACTGGGTCAAGAGTTGCTGAAAAATAGGCAATTGGCCTCCTCAGACGTCCATGTTTCTGGATTAACACTGAAAGTGCACATCCATTTCTCTCACTACAATACAGCTCAAATTCCTTTTCATAATCAGGCATCCCTAGGGCAGGAGCTTCACAAAGTCTGTCTTTTAACTCTCTGAATGCAGCCATTTCTTCTGGGTTTAGTTCTAATGGGTCTTTCACCTCACTTTTGGTCAATTTAATCAATGGTTTGGCAATCAGGGAAAAGTTACTTATCCACTGACGACAGTAACCCACCATTCCCAGGAACATTCTCACCTCTTTTTGTGTCATTGGGGCTCTCATTCCTCTAATGATTTTGATCCTGTCAATGGTCACTTTTCTCAGGCCTTTCTCAATATTATGTCCCAGATACTGGACTTCTTTCTTACAGAACTGCAATTTGGCTGGAGATACTTTTAATCCTCCATCTGCCAAGTGATTCAGCAATGCAATGGTGTCTACTTCACAAGCTTCACGTGTTTTTGATGCCACAAGTAGGTCATCAATATATTGGACCAATACTGAATTTTCAGGCATTGTCAGACTTTCCAGAGATTTCTTTAGCAATTGATTGAATATTGAAGGGCTCTCTGTATACCCCTGTGGAATGCGGCACCATGCCAAGATCCGTTCTCCAAATCTAAAAGAAAATATTGGCTGGCTGTCATGATGCAATGGCATTGAAAAGAAAGCATGACACAAATCAATTACCGTATACCATTCTGCATCATGGGGAATCTGATACAAGATCACTGATGGATTTGGCACAATGGGACAACGTGACACAACAATCTTGTTAATTTTCCTCAAATCCTGTACTATTCTGAACTTTCCATTAGGTTTCTTCAGTCCCATTATTGGTGAATTACATGGGCTGCTCAATATTTCTCTTAACACCCCTTGCTGGATCATTTTTTCAATTAAGGGTGTTATTCCTTCAATTATTTCAGGTGTCAATCTGTATTGCGGTATGTTTGGGTAAACCACTCCCTCTTTCACAGTAATCTTTACTGGATCTACATTTCTCATCAGACCCACATCTTCTCCAGTAAAATCCCAAACTGCTGCTTTCACTGTCTGTTTCAACTCTGGGGGTAATGCATCAGGATTAAATATTGCATATGTTCCCAAAGCCTCACATTCTCTGTTATCCATGGTCATTCTGTATAGAACATCCTCATCAGGTGTCTCAAAGGTTATTCCATCTGGAGTACAGAAAATAGTGCAATTCATCTTGCACAGCAGATCCCTACCTAGCAAGTTTACAGGACTCGTGTCACACACCACAAATCGGTGCATGTCTGAAAATTTCCCTATCCTAACCCTTACTGGTTCAGTAAGTAAAGTCTTAATCTGTGTGTTGGACACACCAACCACTTGGATTGCTTCGTCCGAGAGAGGAAGATTCTTTATATCCGCTGACCTGACAGTTGATCTTGTGGCCCCTGTGTCAACCAGAAAAGTGACACTTTCACCATTAATTTTTCCATCTACAAAAGGCCCTGCCTGGTCTATTTCTAGAGTTGCGCCAAGTACGCACCCCTCTTCCTCTCTTCGGCAACATCAGAAGTCTCCCTCGGAGTCACTTCCCTCATTCTTCAGCCAGTACTGAGAAACTGCGCTTGCGCGTTTTGGCCTGTTTACCTGCTCTTCATCGTAGAACCCCGACTCTTGGCTGTACTTCTGAGATCCTCTTCTCTGTGGCAAGGGTGGTTTTGGCACCTGATTCTGCTGCTTATCAGCCTTCTGCTGTTGCCGATGCTGACCACACCCCTCACTCTGCACCTGCGAATTCAATGATGGATTATCGTCATTAGTAGACGGTGGATTCTTACACTCTGATTTCCAGTGCCCTAATTTTCCACAGTTGTGACAGGGGAACTTCTTTTTGGCCTCTTCTATGTTCCCTTTTCCTTTTCCTGGACCAAACTTGGGTTTATTTCCTGGGTTATTTGCTTGTTCAATCAGCTGAGCTTCCTGTCTTTCTGCAACTTTCACCTGTGCCCACATTGCCTTTTCTTTTAGCTTTCTCTGCTTTGCCTCAATCTCATCACTGAAGTATTTTGCATGTCTCAGAATCTCATCAATCTTCTTACTCTACCAGTCCACGGTGTGCTGCCGTTTCATTTCACTGATTTCAGGCCGCAAACCATACACAAATCTATATACAAAATTACTCAGATCCTTATCACCCAGGTGTTCATCTCCACTGAACTGCTTAAAAGCTAGTATCAGTCTTTCATAGTAAGCATGGACTGATTCTTTCAATTCTTGATGTGTTCGATCTATCTTAACCCAGTCTGAATCTTTGGGGGGTACTTTATTTTTCAAAAAGGCCATAACCTGCTCGTACTTCTTCATTACCTCTGGGTCTGGAGCTCCTGTTTTTGTATCTCTCGGGTATTCCTTAGTGGGCCAGTCTATGACTTTTTTACATTCTGCCCACAGGTCTGCTGGTACAATTATATCAAACAGACTATTCAGGTCAATCCACAGTACTTTTGACAGCTTTACAAATCTGTCGACCTGACTATACCACTCAACGGGCTTTTCCCTTAGTCGAGGGAAATCATTCGTAAATGATAAAATATCCTGTCTGGTTCATGGGACACGTACGTACCCACCTCCTGGAATCTCTCTCATGGGGTAAGCTGTCACTGCCTTCTCTTTTTCTTTCAGAGGAAATGCTGAGTAAGTTCTATCTGTCCCATCCTCTCGCTTTCTATACCATCTGTCTTTCCATTTTTCTACATCTCCCCATTTCTTCAGCACGGCAATCATTTCCTTAATCTGTCCTGTTCGGCCTGTGTTGTTCAGATTCTCAATATCTTTGTCTGAAAAATCCACTCGGTAAGGCTTGTATAAAGCTTTTACCTTGTCCATGTCAATTCCCAATTCACTGGCTATTCCTTTCAACCTGTCATGTATGTTCGTTGCTCTGCATGTGACACTCTTGCAAAGGAAAATAATCTCCCCTTCCTGATAATTCTTCAGCGTTTCTGTAGGGAGTGTACCTACAATCATCTCTTCCATTTCCATACGTAGCCTAGCTACATCAATTCCCTGTGACTCTTTCTCCTTTTTCTGTAAAGTTTTCAGCCAATCATTCAAATCCTCAGCCGTTATCACAGATTTTTCTGCACTCCCTGGTTCTGTCACTTTTTGTGGTTCTAAAATTGATCCTCTGTTCCCTTCCATACATCCAGAATTCAAACTTGAGTTAGTCTGCACACTCAATTCTCCTCCACATATGGTATGTCTCCACTGATTTTCTCCTGTTCTCCACTGTGTTTCTCCCGCTCTCATTTCTGCCTGCTCTGGAGAAACAATCAATCTATTGCCCACATATGGTACCGTCAAACCATTCTCACCTGTCCTCTGCTTGTCAAAAATCGGCATAACCGGGCCTATTGTCACAGGCACTGTAACAGCCTCAAGATTTTTAGTCAGTTCTCTGATTTTCTCTGTCAGTTCAAAGGTAGTTCTTGCTAGTTCTCTGGTCTTTTCATCTTCAAGTTCATTCTCTCTTTCTATCTCTCTTTCTCTCTCTCTCTCTCTCTCTCTCTCTCTCTTTCTCTCTCTCTATTTTTCTCTCTCTCTCTATCTCTCTCTCTTTCTCTTTCCGCCAGAGAACAACTGCTTTTCAACCCAGGGGTGGTACCCTCTGTTTTAATAATCCGCAGGGTGTCTCTCATCGGGGTCACTGCTGTCCCTACCTCTGGTTCTCGTCTATACAGGGGTGGTCTTTTATAGAGCATGTCCTCTAAGACATCATCATCAGACTCATTTGCCCCATATCTCCTGGGTTCTGCGTTATGTTCTTTCTCTGTACACTTTCTTCCTCCTGATTCCTCTGCCGTTCTTACAGGATATAATCCCTCGGTCATACTGGCATCACGCCACCTTCTCATCCGGTCATGATGGGTTTCGCGATCATACTTCCGCCCAAACATGTACCTATAGCTACCTCCACCTCTCTGCTTTTCTCGTTCATGCATTTCATCTTCCCATTCAGTCAACGCCTCAAACTGCGTTGGCCTAGGCCGAGGCTCTAGATTCATCATCTGTTCCCGTAGGTTCCTCAATATGGCCAGATTAAATGAACCATGTTCCGGGAACGCTAACACTCCATCATCCTTAGTGTACTTCACCCAGTTATCTAACCAAATACAGGTATGATACCCATATTTTGCAACCATGAAGGATGCCGGGGTTCTTATCGGGGGCAATAACTGTCCTTCCCTTGTCACTATGTCTTTATCTTTGTCGAACCAATTCTTTACTTTACTAAGCAAGGATTTTTTCTTCTTTTCCTCAGCGTGGTAATACATCTTTCTTATTTTCCACTAGCTGTTTACTTTTTCTACAACTGTACGATCTCTTGTCCAATTGCAGCGCGACTCACACCAACGCACCAATCCTGGAGCGTCTACGTCACTTGCTCAGTCCGCGAATCCCAGCGCGACTCACACTAACGCACCAATCCTGGAGCGTCTTCGTCACCCTGTATGTCTCCCAATCCTAGCGTGGCGTACACTAGCACAACAATCACCGTGCTTCCACCGTTCCAACCCACTGTCCAATCACAGCGCGGTCTCCCTGACGTCAGCAGTGGCTGCAGTGGCTTCTGCTCTTGTCTCCTGTTTCTCGTTTACAAGACTACTTAGTAGACTTTGTTTCAACTTCTACGAGTCTGTTAGTTACAACATACAAACATCTCCATTGTCTGCTTTGCTAGCCACAGAACAGCAAAAAGAACTTTCCCACGAGAATTCTGCCTTTCCCGAGAGCAGCGCTTACCTCTGCCCTACTACAGAATCGTTACTTCCGTTGATAAAGTAGCACATCCCTCTACTTTACCCTTCTAACAAGCATTAATTAATCCCTTCCCTCCGGAATGTTCCTAAGAGTCTCACAATTAATCAAAAATGCCTTCTCATTCACGCACTTTCATACCGGAAAATGTAGTACATTCACACAGAATTCTGTCTTTCCCGAGAACAGCGAACAGTCTGTCCTACTACAGAATTATATCACACGTTAACAAAGCAGCGCTTACCTCTGCCCTGTCCTTCTAACAAGCTCCAAGAATACCTATTACTTCTCCAGTGGTAAGCTTTAACGGAATACCTTACGGATCCCTAGGACCTAAGACCAGAGTTTCACAGATAACCTTCGCTATCATACACACTTCTCTCACACAGAAAATACGTTTCTAATGGCAACACACAGCGATGCTACCTCATCAAATCCAGACAATGCGACGCGCAACTTCAATTGTCACACGTTTTCCCCTGTCTGCATACAGGGCCAACAATCCCGCCTTTTTCCAAGAGCAACACTCCCTCTGCTCTACTACGGAACTGTCACCGACTCCCTACGTCCCAGAAGCCGTTCACAATACATAGAACTCAACACGACTTCAACATATAGTGTTAGTACAAATATCAATCAATAATCAACAAGCCTATATACACGCAATTTCGCTAGACCAAGACAATAGCTAACCATCATTCTGCTACCAAGAAACTGGTGCAGATCGGAGCTTCCAAATCCCCTCTACTTCCACGGACAGAATGATTCCACAGTCACACACGCATACACACATTACACGCTGGTGGGGCCCATTACACCAACATTCATCCTAAATCACTCTATCCGTGCCTTGCAAAGGAGAAAAACACTTTCACAACGTACCTTATCCAATCTGCCTGTACTTTGAGGTCAATGCGACCAGCTAGTTGCTGAAGATCTAGCAAAATACATTTCAAAGAATACACAATAAATTCAATAAACATGACAAGAAATAACCACCCGAGACAGAAATTCAAACAGATTGTTCATTTATCTAAAATTGTAGGAAAAACCAATTAAATGCAAATTCATTTCTCTCATATTTACCTATTCTGTCTAAATGTCAGATCCTAAGTCAGAACCGGTCCTCTGTAGAAGAATTAGAGTTTCCTGCCGTCATGTAGAGTCAACGTCCTCTCCGTCAGCATAGGGACCTCGGATCATCAGCTCGGGAAGAAGTGGCGCTAGACCTCTCTAGCCTACTATTATTTATAACTAAAATTTACATTTTATAAGTCCTTACTGTGACGTCAGTGCCAGATGTCTGTTCCATAATACCTGGGTTCCGGATGTCTGAGCTGTAATATCTCAGCAGTGATGTCAGAGAAATGATATTAAATTCCTGGCGTCTATACCAGAACGGTCTAGTGCGGAGTCTGATGTGGCGTACTGGATTAGTAAGGGCGGTTCTGGCCAATTCAGCGGCAGCCTCGGTTCTGTGGCCTCTAGTGTCTGACATCTGTCACAGAAGCGCCGTTCTTAGTTGCTGCTCGGATAAATGCCGGTGCTGTCATATTGTGCAATAAGTGAGCCCTGGTGCGGGTTGTAAAAGCCTTGTGGTGGGTGTGTGATGTAGAAGGGTGAGTTGCTGGTATCTTTTGTTAAACATTTCTCGTTTGATGCAGTTCTCGCCTATTTCATGTCTGTTAAGGACACCTGTGCTGCAGAGGCTGTTGTGATAAGCGTCAGTGAATAAGAGACGTGTTGTGAGCGCTTCCTGTAGCGTGACGTCACAACCAGCCTCTAGAGCATTGTCCCCACAACTGACTCTCAGCTGTCAGGATGGCCGAGCGGTCTAAGGCGCCAGACTCAAGAGCTGACTCTTCCCACCTGCTGGGTGTTCTGGTCTCCGATTGGAGGCGTGGGTTCAAATCCTACTTCTGACAATACTACTTCTGCAGCTTGTTAATATTTGGGCAACTTTTACTTCCCATGTGCAGTTTGTGTGCATTCACTTGGGAGTGGTGCGCAGCAGCGGGGTCAGAGGAAGAGGAGCCATATTAGGAGTTGAGACTTCTCTTGTATGCACATATTGGTTCGGGGCCCTTGGGAGTCGGGGTTTATCGACAAGTATGGTCTCTAATGGTACTGGCTTGGATCAGTGTATTTTACCAGTTGCCATGTGGTTGGGTCCTAATATGCTGACCTGAGAACGTACGAGTCTTTTACGATGTTTTCACCTGGTGTAGTTATAGAGTTAATTAGAGTCGTAACGTCTTAGAACTGAACCCTGTTGGATGCAGCACGGAAGAGCGACTTGTGTATTGTTAGTGCTAAGAGGTCCCTGAGAGCCCTGTGAATGTTTAAGTCATTATTATACGCAATATACTACTTTTCGGTTAAAGATAAAAAGAGCTTTAAAGTATAGATTTCATTAATATGTAGACTCTACATGGTGCATACTTTTTTATGAATGTCCTTTAAAAGCATGCACCCCATGGCTCAGCTTGGAACACCCTTACAGTACCTCGCAAAAAGAAAATACCACCTCCGAAGCAGCCTTTACATTTGCCAAGTAACCAATGGCACACATGTGCATTGTTTTGGGAAGCAGAAAAGAAGGGTTCTTTATTTCCCCTGTCTGCACCTCCCTCGGGAACGCAGCGCCGGCAGAGGAACATTACAGGCGGACCGCAGGAAGGCAGCGGAGACCCTGGCGGAATCGGGTGACGACGGCGCAGGCAGCTCTAACGAAGTCCCGGGAACCCAAAGAAGGGGAGAGAGGACAGACGCGCCAGGTAGCCCGAGGAAACAGGTGGAAGCCAAAATGAGCACACAGGCATCAGCTTTAATGACGCCGATCCCGTTCCTTCCACGTCCAGGTGAACCCCAAATGAAGTGGGAAGACTGGAGGGAGTACTTCAAAAATTACCTAGAAGCGCTGGAAGATGAGAACGAGGAGGCGTTCTCCAGTGCCAGAAGGAAGAGGATACTCTTACACAATCTAGGACCAGAAGGAATACGGGTATTCCAGAACCTCACACCGGTCACCAGACAGGCAGCGGACACGGACGTGTTCAAACACGCCATTGAAGACTTGGACAACCACTATCGTCCCGCAGTGTGCACCTCTATCGACCGCTACAATTTCCAGCAGAGGATGCAAGAAGCGGGGGAAACGATAGACGACTACGTGGCGGCGCTGCGGAAACTTGCGATAACGTGCAAGTATGGAGCGTTACAGGAAGAATTCATTAAGGACCAAATCGTAATGCATACGACAAGCAAGACGGTGCAAGATAAACTGTGGGCGAGTGGAGATGCGACGCTGAAAGACGTGATCGCCATAGTGAAAAGGGCAGAACTGACCAAGCGCTGTGCAGAGGCCGCAAAGAGAGACCAAGCCCCAAGACTCACAGTTAATAAGGTGGACGACGCGGACCAGTACGGACGAGGAAAAACAGCGCCTGGGGAGTACAGAGGAACACCCAAAGGGAAAGGAAAACCAGGACAAACATGGAAGCAAGACAAAGGAGAAACGGTGAGGTGCTACAGATGTGGAAGCTCGAGCCACGCAGCGCACGACAAACGGTGCCCCGCCTTCAGAGCCAAGTGTGCGTTCTGCGGCCTGGTCGGTCACTACGAGAAAGTATGTCGAAGGAAAGGGAGACAACACGCGGTGAAATTTGTGGCGCAAGACGCAGGAGAAGAAGTAGAGGGTTAGGAGGAAGACGACGAAGTCCTGTGTGTGGAGGACCAGGTGCTGGGCATCGATGGGAGGAGATCGCGCAAGCCCCAGTGTAACATGATCATTGGAGGAGTAGGAATCACCATAGTGGCGGATTCGGGGTCTCCTTACACGATCGTCCAAAGATCGGTGTGGAACGAGAGGTTCAAACCCACTTTGGGCACACATCTAGAACCACCCGACATACGACCGGTCACCTACACAGGGGAACCCATCCCGATGGTAGGGTTCAGGAAGCTACTGTTCCAGTTCAAAGAACGAAGCGCCCACTGCAAACTGTACGTTGTGGAGAAGGGACCTTCAGTCCTGGGATGGATGGACCAAGGAGAGTTGGGCGTACAGCTGAATCCAGGAGGGGACACCCAAGTGATGGTAACCCTGGACGGAGATGAGTCGACGGCGGAGAAATGGCGGAGTGGACACCCGAAAGTTTTTGGCGGCACAATCGGAAAACTCAAGAAGTTCTCCCACAAGATCGTCCTTAAAGAAAACGTCCGCCCTGTAGCGCACAAAGTAAGGAACATACCGATTGCAGTGAGAGAGGCGGTACAACAGGAACTCCACCGGCTGGAGGACGGGGGAATCATCGAACCCATCGACAGCGCGGAGTGGTTGGCGCCTCTGGTAGTGGCCATGAAACCGTCAGGCAAGGTGCGCCTATGTGTGGACCTCAGAGAGTTAAACAAGTGCATCGTGGTAGAAAAATTCCCCTTACCACGCATAGAGGAAATGTTGGCCCGCACGAAAGGCGTGAAATGGTTCTCCACCATCGACCTACAATCGGCGTACCACCAGGTAGTGCTGCATCCCACGAGCAAGAAACTGACGGCATTCATAACGCCGTTTGGATGCTATCAGTTCTGCCGCATGCCCTTCGGTCTAGCTTCGGCAGCAGCGGTGTTCTAGAAGCTGATGGCCCGCCTATTCAAGGGCATAGAGGGAGTGCAATACTTCCAGGACGATATCCTAGTAATGGGGACAGAGCTGGAAGACCACGACAAGAAGCTGGAAGCGGTATTGAAGTTCCTGGAGGAAAACGGCCTGACGGCAGAATGGGAGAAATGTCATTTCGGGATGACATCAGTCACATACCTGGGGCATGAGATAGGAGCGCATGGGATAACACCGAAGAAAGGGAACGTGAAGGCCATCTGCGATGCACCCCCGCCCACCTCCAAGGAAGAAGTACGGTCATTTTTAGGGATGGCGGAATACTACAGCAAGTTCGTCCACCATTTCGCCACGAAAACACACTACATGAGGCAACTCACGAGGGACAAGATGGCGTTTGTGTGGACTGAAGAGACGCAGGAAGAGTTCGACACGGTGAAACGTGAAATCAGCCAAGCGATCCCGCTGCATGGGTACGATCCTCAGGGGCTATCCATATTGATGACGGACGCAAGTGACAAATGGTTGGGAGCGGTGCTCATGCAAGAAAGACCAGAAGGAGGGACAGAGACGATCAGCTTCGCGTCCAGGACATTGACGTCACCGGAACAAAAGTTCAGTGTGATCGAAAAAGAGATGCAGGCCGTGGTATGGGCCATGGGGAAGTACCGTCAGTTCCTGTGGGGCACAAGATTTCAAGTGAAGACGGATCACAAACCCCTAGTGAAGGTTTTGACATCCGACGGCCATGCCAGTGCCACACCCCGGATTGCGAAGATGACGCTGAAACTCCTGGAGTATCGGTACGACGTGGAGTACATACCGGGCTCGAGAAACAAGATTGCAGATTACCTCAGCAGGGCTTCAGCGATGGACAGTGCCACCAATGGCACGGAAGACGAAGACGAGATGGTAGCCCTGACAGACGACCTAGAAAAAGCCATCAGTAGACAGGAGTGGAAAGACGCGTATGCGGCGGATGAAGATCTGGACGACATCAAGATGTACATTGTACGAGGGTGGCCGGAGCGGAGACAACAGAGACCCAAGGACCGGCAGTTCTACGAGGTCAGAGAAGAGCTGTCGGTGGGGAACGACGGGGTGTTCGTATACAGAGGAAACAGAGTGGTACCACCGGAGAACATAATACCGGATCTGCTATCCATAATACACGAAGGACACCTGGGAATCGTGAAGACGAAGGCCAGGACCAAACAAACGTATTGGTGGCCAGGAATGGATATGCAAGTAGAGAGGCACGTAAGAGACTGCGTGCAGTGCCAAGGAGCGGACAAGATACTGAAGCCAATGAGGCCGCCTCTAGGGAAGTTCACGAGTCCCAGTAACCCATGGGAAGAGGTGGCAGTGGACATCTTAGGGCCTATACTGGATGATCAGGGGATACCCAAATACCTCTGTGCGTTAGTGGACAAGTACTCAAAGTGGCCAGAGGTACACATCCAAGAGGTCATGGACACGGACGAAATACTGCGCTTCCTCAAGGCAGTGTTCCTCAGGGAAGGCATACCCAGGACCATAATCAGTGACAATGGCCCCCAATTCACCTCGGACAAATGGGCCAAATTTGCAGACAGGAACGGCATTCTACTTCGGCACACGTTGATATATCATCCGGCCAGCAACGGACAAGTAGAAAGGTTCAATAGGGTGCTCATGGGCTCCATACAAGCTGCCATCACGAGGGGCAAAGACTGGGAAAAAGAAGTGCAAAGTATAATATGGGCATATCGCATCACCCCCACCGGTACGGGGTACAGCCCCTTCCAGATCCTGCGAGGAAGGCAACCCTTCACCAGAGACAATGTTGCTTGGCAGGAGAAGACCATCACCAGCAAATGGTCTCCAGCGGTGGTACAACACAACCTGGAGAAGGCACAACGCATTTATACGGAACACTACAACCGCAACAAGAAGGTGAAGGAGACAGTATTGGAAAAAGGGGAGTGGGTCAGAGTGAAGCTGGCAGTTCTGAAGCGGAAGGGAGAAAGCAAGTACTCCCCACCCCTAAGAGTAGAAGAAGTGTACGACCGGGCAGCGTTGCTCAGCGATGGAAACGTGTGGTCCCACGATCGCATGGCCAAGTGCAACAAAATCCTACAATGGCCCCGGGAGGACACGGAAGGGGAAACACCGACAGAAGGGGCGACAAGGGACGCAGGAACGTCCAAAGGAGAGTGCGGAGAGAGTGAAGAACAGGATGGAGAGAGAGACATACCGGAGGGATGGCCCACGGAGGAAAGGACCCGGGAAGACGGTGAGAAAGGCGAGAGAGAGGGCCAGGGCACTCCGGAAGGAAGGAGAGGAGGCCCGGTCGCCGAAGGAGGCCGAGAAGGACATACCACCCCAGTAAGACACACCCGGGTGGGGCGAGCAGTGGTGAGACCATCCAAGTTTAGAGACTATGAAATGGACTGACCACCTGGTCGGGGTAAATTGTGTTGGATGGTATAAAAAGGGGGAGATATGTAGTGTCGCGGTCTAGTTGACGCGCACTACGTCAGGGCAGTAATGCGAGTAGCGGCCATATTGGACGCTACTGCGCATGCGCGAGTAGCGCGGCGCGAGAGGAAGCGATCAGAGCGTGTTGCCCGGCGCTCTCTCGGCGAGATCATTATTTGATTTAATAAAGGCATATATAACCCTCTACACTGCCTCCTGCAAGTCCTTGGGGATAACAGCAAGTACCTACAGCACATAGTAACATTACAAGACACTCCCTTGCAGGTCAGCCGAGGAACTCAATTGTTGAAATTAACCTTTGTTCTTTAGCTGAGAGGCTAAAAGTAAGGACAGTTAAAACAGTCATTACAGATGGTTGGTCACCCTAGTCTGGAGGGAGAAGGGAGCAGCAGTGGAGGGGTGAGGGGAGCAGCGAGGGAGAGACACGAGAGGCCTGGAAGGAGAAAAGAGCAGCAGTGGAGAGACTAGAAGCCTAGAGGGAGAAGAGAGAAGCTGGGGAGGGACTAGAGGCCTGGTGGGAGAGGGGCCAGCAAGGGAGGGACGAGAGACCAGGAGGGAGAGGGGGCGGCAAGGGAGGGACTAGAAGCCTGGAGGGAGAGGGGGCTGCAAGGGAGGGACTAGAAGCCTGGAGAGAGAGGGGGCGGCAAGGGAGGGACTAGAAGCCTGGAGGGAGAGGGGGCGGCAAGGGAGGGACTAGAAGCCTGGAGGGAGAGGGGGCTGCAAGGGAGGGACTAGAAGCCTGGAGAGAGAGGGAGCGGCAAGGGAGGGACTAGAAGCCTGGAGAGAGAGGGGGCAGCAAGGGAGGGACTAGAAGCCTGGAGGGAGAAGAGAGCAGCTGGGGAGGGACTAGAGGCCTAGAGGGAGAAGAGAGCAGCAAGGGAGGGACGAGAGTCCTGGAGGAGAGGGGAGCAGCGATGGAGGGATGAGAGGCCTGGAGGGAGAGGGGCCAGCAAGGGAGGGACGAGAGGCCAGGAGGGAGAATGGCGCAGCAGGGGAGAAACGAGAGGCCTGAACGGAGAAGAGAGAAGCTGGGGAGGGACTACAGGCCTGGTGGGAGAGGGGGGCAGTAAGGGAGGGACTAGAAGCCTGGAGGGAGAGGGGGCAGCAAGGGAGGGACTAGAAGCCAGGAGGGAGAGGGGGCGGCGAGGGAGGTACTAGAAGCCTGGAGGGAGAGGGGGCAGCAAGGGCGGGACTAGAAGCCTGGAGGGAGAGGGGGCAGCAAGGGTGGGACTAGAAGCCTGAAGGGAGAGGGGGCGGCTAGGGCGGGACTAGAAGCCTGGAGGGAGAGGGGGCAGCAAGGGTGGGACTAGACGCCTTGAGGGAGAAGATAGAAGCTGGGGAGGAACTAGTGGCCTGGAGGGAGAGGGGCCAGCAAGGGAGGGACGAGAGGCCAGGAGGGAGAGGGGGGCAGCAAGGGAGGGACTAGAAGCCTGGAGGGAGAAGAGAGAAGCTGGGGAGGGACTAGAGGCCTGGTGGGAGAGGGGGCGGCAAGGGAGGGACTAGAAGCCTGGAGGGAGAGGGGGCAGCAAGGGTGGGACTAGAAGCCTGGAGGGAGAGGGGGCGGCAAGGGAGGGACTAGAAGCCTGGAGGGAGAGGGGGCGGCAAGGGAGGGACTAGAAGCCTTGAAGGAGAAGAGAGAAGCTGGGGAGGGACTAGAGGCCTGGTGGGAGAGGGGGCGGCAAGGGAGGGACTAGAAGCCTGGAGGGAGAGGGGGCGGCAAGGGAGGGACTAGAAGCCTTGAAGGAGAAGAGAGAAGCTGGGGAGGGACTAGAGGCCTGGTGGGAGAGGGGGGCAGTAAGGGAGGTACTAGAAGCCTGGAGGGAGAGGGGGCGGCAAGGGAGGGACTAGAAGCCTGGAGGGAGGGTGGGCAGCAAGGGTGGGGCTAGAAGCCTGGAGGGAGAGGGGGCGGCAAGGGAGGGACTAGAAGCCTGGTGGGAGAGGGGGCAGCAATGGAGGGACTAGAAGCCTGGAGCTGAAACTAACATTATTCCCTTAACACAGACCGGTTTCCAAAAAGGCCAAGGAACAACAACGAATATCCTGGCCCTGTCCATACTTATGGACGCTGCAAAAGAGAAAAAACATGCATTATATCTCTGTTTTATAGACTATGCAGCAGCATTTGATCATGTGGACCGTAATATGCTCTGGTATAAACTGGCAAAATGGGGGATACCTTCGCTACTTCTGAACCAACTCAGACACCTATATACAGACACATGGATTAGGATAAAACTGGGAGAAGGCTCGCGATTATCGAGAAAAATTCCAACAAGCAAGGGACTCAAACAAGGCTGCGTCCTTTCACCAATATTATTTAATCTCTTTATGGCTGATCTACCAGAAGAATTGGACAAATGTTCGTCTCACAGTCCATCACTAGGAGGAAAAACCTTGACAAACCTGCTCTATGCCCATGACCTAGTTTTACTCAGTCGCACTCCTATTGGCCTACAGCGCCTTTTGGATACAACTAATAGATTTTCAAAGAGAAACATCTTAAACATAAATAATATAAAAACCAAAATTATGGTAGTGAATTACCATAAAAAATCCTCGCCAAAATGGTACCTGGATGGGCATAGAATACAACAAGCCACTACTTATAAATATCTGGGGATCCTCCTGGACCACAACAACTCGTGCAAACCACAGCTGGAGTCCTTAAAGAAAAAAGGTATGACATCCTGCCTAGCACTCAAACCACTGAAGAACCAAATACCAGACCTCTCCCTGGAACCTTTCTTAAAAATATTGAGAGCTAAATTTCAGCCTACAATCTTATACAGGAGTGAACAAATGAGAGGGAGAGACGCTCTATCGCTAAATAATATTCTAACAACACCATATCGTGTGATATTCCAGCTTCCAAGATATGTCTCTCCAGACCAACTTCGACTGGAATTTGGTGTACAAAACCAAACAGTGGAGCGAATGGGAGCCTACGCAAAGAGCTGGCACAAAATCAGACTAGCGGAAAAAGGCACCTTAAATGACCTTTTATGGATAGAATTAACTCGGAACAACAAATCCCCATCTAATAAATATCTTAAAGATTCAATTGAGAAACTGGGCTTAGAGAATCTTTGGAACACTTCAGTATCCCACAATGTTTTTAAAAAATTGGCGACAAAAGCAACAAAAAGCATCTCCCTCGCACTGGATAAGGAAATATTGTCAAAACGTACTCATGGATGGACAGTTATAAACAATTATAAAAATGGCAACCCTCAATCCTATCTAAACTTAGGAATAAAGATACATACAAAACAAAAATTCTTGAAGTTAAGATTGGGGGTTGGACCCATAAAAGCATTATTACCGCCATGGAAACGAACCGGACAAAACAGTGAATGTAGATTACTATGTAGGACCCACATCATCTGTATATGCGAAAAACTGAAAGACATAAGGGTATCCTTATTAAAACCGTTTTTTATACAGCATGGTGTGAGGACTTGCAGACAAGCAATACTTCTATGTTTTAATCCGACTGTTACTCAACTAAACTGTCGCCTTACAAAATTTTTGGATATTACAGAGAAAAGATTAAACATCCATTTAGATTTGCTATTAGTCTAACGAAACAGTGATTAGTCTTCGGATGATTTGCAAATTCCTCTTACTTGCACGTTTTTAGAATATTAACCTTTCCTCTTTTTAAAATTGTATAATATTCTCTGATTTTTAGAAAAGTATTTCTTTTAATTTAAATGTACAGATGTTATATTACTAAGAAATTGTGGTTTTTTTTGTACGACTACCATATGCAATGATTTTAATTAATTATGCATAATAAATTACTTACTTACTTACTTGGAGGGAGAGGGGGCATCAAGGGTGGGACTAGAAGCCTTGAGGGAGAAGAGAGCAGCTGGGGAGGGCCTAGAGGCCTAGAGGGAGAATGGCGCAGCAGGGGAGAAACGAGAGGCCTGAACGGAAAAGAGAGAAGCTGAGGAGGGACTAGAGGCCTGGAGGGAGAGGGGCCAGCAAGGGAGGGACGAGAGGCCAGGAGGGAGAGGGGGGCAGCAAGGGAGGGACTAGAAGCCTGGAGGGAGAAGAGAGAAGCTGGGGAGGGACGAATGGCCTGGAGGGAGAGGGGGGAAGCAGGGGAAGGACGAGAGGACTGAACGGAGAAGAGAGAAGCTGGGGAGGGACTAGAGGCCTGGAGGGAGAGGGGGCCAGCAAGGGAGGGACTAAAAGTCTGGAGGGAGAAGGGCACAGCAGGGGAGGGACGAGAGGCCTGAACGGAGAAGAGAGAAGCTGGGGAGGGACTAGAGGCCTGTAGGGAGAGGGGGCCAGCAAGGGAGGGACGAGAGGCTTGAAGGGAACAGAGAGCAGCGATGGAGGAACTAGAGGCCTGGAGGGGGAGAGAGCAGCAGGGGAGGGATGAGAGACCTGGAGGGAGAAGAGAGCAGCAAGGGAGGGACGAGAGGCCTGGAGGGAACAGAGAGCAGCAATGGAGGGACTAAAGGCCTGGAGGGGGGGAGAGAGCAGCAGGGAAGGGATGAGAGGCCTGGAGGGAGAGGAGAACAGCCAGGGAAGTATGAGAGTCCTGGAGGGAGAAGAGAACAGCAAGGGAGGGACTAAAGGCCTGGAGAGGGAGAGAGCAGCAGGGGAAGGATGAGAGGCCTGGAGGGAGAGGAGAACAGTGAGGGAGGAACAAGAGGCCTGGAGGGGGGAGAGAGCAGCAGCCTACACAGCAACCCTACACACTCACCTACTCCCTGCTGACGAGAGGCAACTACCTCGAAACACGTGTCCAGGGATGGCTAACGCTACACTTACTTGCACTCATGACTCGGGCATAGGCGTACCCGCCGGCGCTGACTTCAGGGACCACAATTCTTTGGGGCAACACGCTGGTAGGTAGAGCAGTGTGCGACCAATTGGACTTTTGTTAATATTCAGGCTCCTTGAGCAGGTGGAGCTGACGAGCTCATGGTTACGCACCTGCGCGCTACGAGAGGTACTTTACCTGAGAACACTTATTTTAGCAGCCTACACAGCAACCCTACACACTCACCTACTCCCTGCTGACGAGAGGCAACTACCTCGAAACACGTGTCCAGGGATGGCTAACGCTACACTTACTTGCACTCATGACTCGGGCATAGGCGTACCCGCCGACGCTGACTTCAGGGACCAAAATTCTTTGGGGCAACACGCTGGTAGGTAGAGCAGTGTGCGACCAATTGGACTTTTGTTAATATTCAGGCTCCTTGAGCCGGTGGAGCTGATGAGCTCATGGTTACGCACCTGCGCGCTACGAGAGGTACTTTACCTGAGAACACTTATTTTAGCAGCCTACACAGCAACCCTACATACTCACCTACTCCCTGCTGACGAGAGGCAACTACCTCGAAAAACGTGTCCAGGGATGGCTAACGCTACACTTACTTGCACTCATGACTCGGGCATAGGCGTACCCGCCGACACTGACTTCAGGGACCACAATTCTTTGGGGCAACACGCTGGTAGGTAAAGCAGTGTGCGACCAATTGGACTTTTGTTAATATTCAGGCTCCTTGAGCCGGTGGAGCTGATGAGCTCATGATTACGCAACTGCGCGCTACGAGAGGTACTTTACCTGAGAACACTTATTTTAGCAGCCTACACAGCAACCCTACACACTCACCTACTCCCTGCTGACGAGAGACAACTACCTCGAAACACGTGTCCAGGGATGGCTAACGCTACACTTACTTGCACTCATGACTCGGGCATAGGCGTACCCGCCGACGCTGACTTCAGGGACCACAATTCTTTGGGGCAACACGCTGGTAGGTAGAGCAGTGTGCGACCAATTGGACTTTTGTTAATATTCAGGCTCCTTGAGCTGGTGGAGCTGCCGAGCTCATGGTTACGCACCTGCACGCTACGAGAGGTACTTTACCTGAGAACACTTATTTTAGCAGCCTACACAGCAACCCTACACACTCACCTACTCCCTGCTGACGAGAGGCAACTACCTCGAAACACGTGTCCAGGGATGGCTAACGCTACACTTACTTGCACTCATGACTCGGGCATAGGCGTACCCGCCGACGCTGACTTCAGGGACCACAATTCTTTGGGGCAACACGCTGGTAGGTAGAGCAGTGTGCGACCAATTGGACTTTTTCTTAATATTCAGGCTCCTTGAGCCGGTGGAGCTGACGAGCTCATGGTTACGCACCTGCGCGCTACGAGAGGTACTTTACCTGAGAACACTTATTTTAGCAGCCTACACAGCAACCCTACACACTCACCTACTCCCTGCTGACGAGAGGCAACTACCTCGAAACACGTGTCCAGGGATGGCTAACGCTACGCTTATTTGCACTCATGACTCGGGCATAGGCATACCCGCCGACGCTGACTTCAGGGACCACAATTCTTTGGGGCAACATGCTGGTAGGTAGAGCAGTGTGCGACCAATTGGACTTTTGTTAATATTCAGGCTCCTTGAGCCGGTGGAGCAGACGAGCTCATGGTTACGCACCTGCACGCTACGAGAGGTACTTTACTTGAGAACACTTATTTTAGCAGCCTACACAGCAACCCTACACACTCACCTACTCCCTGCTGACGAGAGGCAACTACCTCGAAACACGTGTCCAGGGATGGCTAACGCTACACTTACTTGCACTCATGACTCGGGCATAGGCGTACCCGCCGACGCTGAATTCAGGGACCAAAATTCTTTGGGGCAACACGCTGGTACATAGAGCAGTGTGCGACCAATTGGATTTTTGTTAATATTCAGGCTCCTTGAGCCGGTGGAGCTGACGAGCTCATGGTTACGCACCTGCGCGCTACGAGAGGTACTTTACCTGAGAACACTTATTTTAGCAGCCTACGCAGCAACCCTACACACTCACCTACTCCCTGCTGACGAGAGGCAACTACCTCGAAACACGTGTCCAGGGATGGCTAACGCTACACTTACTTGCACTCATGACTCGGGCATAGGCATACCCGCCAACGCTGACTTCAGGGACCACAATTCTTTGGGGCAACACGCTGGTAGGTAGAGCAGTGTGCGACCAATTGGACTTTTGTTAATATTCAGGCTCCTTGAGCCGGTGGAGCTGACGAGCTCATGGTTACGCACCTGCACGCTACGAGAGGTACTTTACCTGAGAACACTTATTTTAGCAGCCTACACAGCAACCCTACACACTCACCTACTCCCTGCTGACGAGAGGCAACTACCTCGAAACACGTGTCCAGGGATGGCTAACGCTACACTTACTTGCACTCATGACTCGGGCATAGGCGTACCCGCCGACGCTGACTTCAGGGACCACAATTCTTTGGGGCAACACGCTGGTAGGTAGAGCAGTGTGCGACCAATTGGACTTTTGTTAATATTCAGGCTCCTTGAGCCGGTGGAGCTGATGAGCTCATGGTTACGCACCTGCGCGCTACGAGAGGTACTTTACCTGAGAACACTTATTTTAGCAGCCTACACAGCAACCCTACACACTCACCTACTCCCTGCTGACGAGAGGCAACTACCTCGAAAAACGTGTCCAGGGATGGCTAACGCTACACTTACTTGCACTCATGACTCGGGCATAGGCGTACCCGCCGACACTGACTTCAGGGACCACAATTCTTTGGGGCAACACGCTGGTAGGTAAAGCAGTGTGCGACCAATTGGACTTTTGTTAATATTCAGGCTCCTTGAGCCGGTGGAGCTGATGAGCTCATGATTACGCAACTGCGCGCTACGAGAGGTACTTTACCTGAGAACACTTATTTTAGCAGCCTACACAGCAACCCTACACACTCACCTACTCCCTGCTGACGAGAGACAACTACCTCGAAACACGTGTCCAGGGATGGCTAACGCTACACTTACTTGCACTCATGACTCGGGCATAGGCGTACCCGCCGACGCTGACTTCAGGGACCACAATTCTTTGGGGCAACACGCTGGTAGGTAGAGCAGTGTGCGACCAATTGGACTTTTGTTAATATTCAGGCTCCTTGAGCTGGTGGAGCTGCCGAGCTCATGGTTACGCACCTGCACGCTACGAGAGGTACTTTACCTGAGAACACTTATTTTAGCAGCCTACACAGCAACCCTACACACTCACCTACTCCCTGCTGACGAGAGGCAACTACCTCGAAACACGTGTCCAGGGATGGCTAACGCTACACTTACTTGCACTCATGACTCGGGCATAGGCGTACCCGCCGACGCTGACTTCAGGGACCACAATTCTTTGGGGCAACACGCTGGTAGGTAGAGCAGTGTGCGACCAATTGGACTTTTTCTTAATATTCAGGCTCCTTGAGCCGGTGGAGCTGACGAGCTCATGGTTACGCACCTGCGCGCTACGAGAGGTACTTTACCTGAGAACACTTATTTTAGCAGCCTACACAGCAACCCTACACACTCACCTACTCCCTGCTGACGAGAGGCAACTACCTCGAAACACGTGTCCAGGGATGGCTAACGCTACGCTTATTTGCACTCATGACTCGGGCATAGGCATACCCGCCGACGCTGACTTCAGGGACCACAATTCTTTGGGGCAACATGCTGGTAGGTAGAGCAGTGTGCGACCAATTGGACTTTTGTTAATATTCAGGCTCCTTGAGCCGGTGGAGCAGACGAGCTCATGGTTACGCACCTGCACGCTACGAGAGGTACTTTACTTGAGAACACTTATTTTAGCAGCCTACACAGCAACCCTACACACTCACCTACTCCCTGCTGACGAGAGGCAAATACCTCGAAACACGTGTCCAGGGATGGCTAACGCTACACTTACTTGCACTCATGACTCGGGCATAGGCGTACCCGCCGACGCTGACTTCAGGGACCAAAATTCTTTGGGGCAACACGCTGGTACATAGAGCAGTGTGCGACCAATTGGATTTTTGTTAATATTCAGGCTCCTTGAGCCGGTGGAGCTGACGAGCTCATGGTTACGCACCTGCGCGCTACGAGAGGTACTTTACCTGAGAACACTTATTTTAGCAGCCTACGCAGCAACCCTACACACTCACCTACTCCCTGCTGACGAGAGGCAACTACCTCGAAACACGTGTCCAGGGATGGCTAACGCTACACTTACTTGCACTCATGACTCGGGCATAGGCATACCCGCCAACGCTGACTTCAGGGACCACAATTCTTTGGGGCAACACGCTGGTAGGTAGAGCAGTGTGCGACCAATTGGACTTTTGTTAATATTCAGGCTCCTTGAGCCGGTGGAGCTGACGAGCTCATGGTTACGCACCTGCACGCTACGAGAGGTACTTTACCTGAGAACACTTATTTTAGCAGCCTACACAGCAACCCTACACACTCACCTACTCCCTGCTGACGAGAGGCAACTACCTCGAAACACGTGTCCAGGGATGGCTAACGCTACACTTACTTGCACTCATGACTCGGGCATAGGCGTACCCGCCGACGCTGACTTCAGGGACCACAATTCTTTGGGGCAACACGCTGGTAGGTAGAGCAGTGTGCGACCAATTGGACTTTTGTTAATATTCAGGCTCCTTGAGCCGGTGGAGCTCACGAGCTCATGGTTACGCACCTGCGCGCTACGAGAGGTACTTTACCTGAGAACACTTATTTTAGCAGCCTACACAGCAACCCTACACACTCACCTACTCCCTGCTGACGGGACGCAACTACCTCGAAACACGTGCCCAGGGATGGCTAACGCTACACTTACTTGCACTCATGACTCGGGCATAGGCGTACCCGCCGACGCTGACTTCAGGGACCACAATTCTTTGGGGCAACACGCTGGTAGGTAGAGCAGTGTGCGACCAATTGGACTTTTGTTAATATTCAGGCTCCTTGAGCCGGTGGAGCTGACGAGCTCATGGTTACGCACCTGCGCGCTACGAGAGGTACTTTACCTGAGAACACTTATTTTAGCAGCCTACACAGAAACCCTACACACTCACCTACTCCCTGCTGACGAGAGGCAACTACCTCGAAACACGTGTCCAGGGATGGCTAACGCTACACTTACTTGCACTCATGACTCGGGCATAGGCGTACCCGCCGACGCTGACTTTTTTTTTTTTTTAACAAACTTTATTCAGCATTTAGTCACAATACACAGCTCATGCCTACAACCACATATGGCCGGCAGCGTGACAGTACTGTGGAAGGTAATGGTGTACACAGCGGTTCGTCCACAACCCACAAGGGGCCGGCCGCGTTGCAATGTTAGCCAAAAGTAGGAAGACAACTCAAATAAAGGTCTCCCGTCCTTTTATTCTATGCTGGAATTAGCAGGTAATGATTATTACAGATCTCATGTATGTAGTGAACATAGGGAAACAACATTTGGTAGCACCTCCTCACATCATATGTCCCAGTGGCGTAATATTGCCCATTTCATCCCGACATCAACCAATGTCAGAGAAGCACAAGGGAAGAGTCCACTCCATCCCCTCCCTCTTGCCTCCCCCCAACAGGCTTCCCCGAAGCATGGGAGCCGCATCTCACAGCCGCCGAAGTGTGAGTCTTCTTTAAATGTATGCAGTGGTGCATCGGCAACCCCCCGATCCCGTCTCCATGTGCTATCGCTCAAGCAGGGTGATTCCAGTGGGTTCTGTGCCCTGGGATCTATCTAATAGAGCTGTAAACGAATTGTTATGATATGGGGTGTGATAGCAGGTATGTCGTTAGAGGGCCCCATATGTCCCCCGGACGAGCCGCCGCGGGCAAGAGCTCCGCGTATTGGAGCAACGTTTCCTGACACTGCACCATGCTTCTGATCCAGTCTTTGAATTTCGGAGCTCCGCCCCGTCCCACCTGCAAGCTATCAGTCTCTTGGCCATAAGAAAAGCGATAGTGGCGAATCTGCGTACCGGCTTTCTAATAGTTTTTGTGTAGCCCAGTAGTGCCTGTACTGGCGATGGTGACAATGATATATTTATCATCTCCGAGATACCCGAATATACCTGATCCCAGTAGTCGGCAACCTCCCGGCAACCCCACGCCACATGCAAGAAGTCCGCCGCGGGTGCCTGGCATCGCCAGCAACGGTCGTCCTCCCGAAGTCCGATCCTATGCATACGGGCTGGTGTACAATAAAGTCTATGCAGAAACTTATAGTGAATGACCCTGAATCTGCTGCTGGAAGAGATTTGTTCGGTTAGTGCACAGCAAAAGTCCCAGATTTCGTCTGCAATGGGTTCACCCAGCTCTCCCCCCCAGCCATTTCGCGCCCCGCAATGTTCCAGCTCCGGTATGGCGTGTATTAAATGGTATAGGTGCGAGACTGCATGTGCAGGAGTAGTAGCTTTATGCAGCTGATGTAGAGGGTCTAATGTGGGCGGCTCGGCCGGATACTCCTCCGTCAGCGCTCGGATCCCACTACGAAGTCTTATATATAGAAATGTATCCATGGGAGTGGGTGTAAGGCCAGCAAACATGTGCGTCTGCGACCTAAACCGACCCCCATGATATAGGTCTCCCCATGTCTTGATGTTGAGTTTATTCATTAAGTTTTTAAATATTTTTTCCTGCAGAAGAGGTATAGTAGGATGGTACGCCAATGGGAGCAACGGAGAGTACGGTAGGGTTGTGTTAGTTTTTTCCGTGATACGACGCCACGCATTGACTGTATTAGAGACTGTGGTAGCGTCCGCAGTCGGAGTTACGGGCGCACTAAATAAAGCTCCTTCCAGCGGGATCGGGTCCGCCAACCAATGCTCCACCGCTACCTGAGGCAGAAAGGCACTGTAATAGTACAGTTCGAACTCCGGTAGATCAAAGCCGCCTTGTGTGAACGGGCGAGTCAAAATATCCCAGCGCAGTCGTGGCTGCTTTCCACCCCAGACCAGTCGGATCAGCTCAGATTGCAACCTTTTAAAAAAGGACCTGCCCGGGTAGTATGGGATATTTAGGAAGAGGTACAGGAGTTTAGGCAGGATCACCATCTTGATGAGGGATGCGCGTCCGGCAAATGAGAGTGGCAATGTGATCCATCTGGTTACGCAATTTTGGATATGGTCAAAGGCACGTCCATAATTCAGCCGCATTAGTTCGTCCTGGTCTCTAGTGAGAGATATGCCCAGATAGCGGACCTCATCTGTGCACCACCTCAAGGGATAATCGAGAGGGAAAGTTTGGGCCGCTGCCGTGAGCGGAAATATAGTGGATGTTCCCCAGTTAATATGGATACCCGACATACCGGCAAAGCGAATGAACTCTCGCAGGATGGGGTTGAGGTTAGTACTGGGATCACGTATGTACAGCGTTATGTCGTCCGCGTAGAGGGACACTAGGACCTCTCGTTGTAGACAACGTAGAGCCCTTTCCCGGTGGTGTTGTCGGAGTCTTGCCGCCAGCGGTTCCATCGCTATGGCGAATAGTAATGGAGATAAGGGGCACCCCTGACGTGTGCCCCTGGATATGGCAAAGGCGTCAGATATCCGACCATTTACCCCAACGCGAGCAACTGGTTGACGGTAAAGTATACTTATCCACTGTGTGAATCCTATTGGCATTCCCATGTTTCGTAGTATGCATAGGAGGTAGTCCCATTCTAACGAATCAAAGGCCTTAGTGGCGTCTAAGAACACCGCCACCATTGGCAATTCAGGGTCCACATTTTGCAGTATGGAGAAAAGCGTGCGGAGGTTGTAGGAAGTGGCTCTGCCCGGGATGAAGCCCGCTTGGTCCGACAGCACCAGCCCTCCCATCAACAGCTGCAAGCGATTTGCCAAAACCTTGGTTAGAATTTTCGCGTCACAGTTGATCAGGGATAGGGGGCGGTAGGAGTCACAACATTCGGGCGGTTTGCCGGGTTTTAATAGAGAAATGATTAGAGCTTCCTGCATGGACGGGGGAAGTATTCCAGACTCGTGTGCCTCAAGGTACACCTCTCGAAGCACCGGTATCAGGACATCTGCGTAGGCCTTATAAAAGTCCATGGGCAACCCGTCCAGCCCAGGGGCTTTCCCAGGTGCCATCTGGTTGATCGCATCCCGTATTTCATCTAGACTTATGGGCTCTGCCAGAAACTCTCTGTGTCTGTCCGGAAGCCACCCCAGAGTGAGTTCCCTCAGGTAGTCACCCATTTCTAGGTCCACCGTTCTGGTAGTGGAGTAGAGTGCGGAATAATGGTCAATAAAAGCGCCTAAGATTGAACGTGTATCTCGCAATGGCTTCCCTCCGTCTCCCTCCAACTCCAACACGAAATTGGAGCCACGTCGGGGGCGAATCATGCCCGCCAGGAAGCTTCCGGGACGCTCCCCCTCCCCATAAGCTCTAGCCCTGGAATGTTTACCTCGAAATTTCACCTCCCTATCAGCGGCGGTAGTATATTCAGATAACACCTCTCGATACCGCGCTTGGGCGGCGGCATCCGTGGGATAGTCCGGCTGGGTTTCTAGTGTTCGGAGTGTGTTTTCCAATGTGTGTAAAGTATTGCGCAAGACCCGCAATACGCCGGAGCCTTTAGATATGCAAACGCCACGTACCGTTACCTTCAATGCCTCCCACAGTGTGGCAACCCGTTCTACCGATCCCTTGTTATGCGATATAAACTCCTCGATTTCCTGACGGAGTTCAAAGCGGAATAGCTCATCAAGTAGTACGTTGGGTGGAAGGCGCCAGGATGGGGGTCTTCCCAGCATGTCCGGTAAGCGGAACCTGGTCAGTACCGGGGAGTGATCAGAAAACGTGCGACCCACATGCTGTGCCGCAGCCACGGAGGGGGCAAGCCCCCGAGACACCAATATGCAGTCTAGTCTAGCCCAGGTGGCATGAGCCGAGTTCCAATGCGTGCCCTCCATACTAGTAGGGTGTAAGTGCCGCCATGCATCCACCACCTCCTGGTTGTCACAGATATCTCGCAGGTATCTATGTGTGTTGGTGTAATGGTGTGTAGAAGGGTTAGACCTGTCTAGGGCCGGGTCAAGGACCGCATTGAAGTCCCCTCCCCATATGAGATGTGTTGAGCCCACCTTTTTGATCCTGTTCCATAGGGCAATGAAGCTACTCGGGTCATCGCAATTAGCAGGCAAAGGTGATGGTTTCGGCACCCATCCTTCCCCAGGTGACGCAATACCTTCCCTCACGGTCTGCCACGTCCCCCAGTGGAGCATAGGGAACATTTCTTTTTATCAATATAGCGGTACCTCTCGCATAAGACGAGTATGCTGCGAAGTCCGAATGCGCCGCCCAGCGGGTGGCAAAGCCGCCTCCGCGGCGGGGATCCATATGGGTTTCCTGCAAGAATGCTATATTTACGTTTAGTCTGTCCAATGCCCCCAGTATCTGTCTCCTCTTCCTCGGGTCCCCCAGGCCTCTAACATTCCATGTGATGACTGATAGCAGACCCCCCTCCCTGCTATCTAGCTGCGCTTCCCGGCTCATATCTATAGTTAGGTAATCGAAGTGTCCTGGTGTGTGCAAACCCCCGCCCACTCCAGAGCCATGTCACAGCAGAGGGTCCAAGAGGCGAGTTCGCCCTGTGCATTGCGACAATATCCATGCTGTGTTCAAACAAAATATCAACAACCCCGTGAACATCTCCCCCCCCACCCACAACGACATCCCAATCATGTCGAGCATCCACCCCAACCCACATCCGTGCAACATTCCAAACCATACTCTGTTGGGGAACACCCAATTGGGAGACACTAGGGGCCCGATTCACAGAACAAACTTAAGACAAAATCCTAAACTTAGTACCATTTTGGTATTCACAGAATGCACTTACTACTTCTGGTATTCACAGAATGAACTTACTACTTTTGCGATTCACAGAATAAACTTACTACTTTTGCTATTCACAGAATGGATTTACGACTCCTAACTTTACGTCCGCACTCGGGCCGGAAATTCCGGCCCGGAGGCGGAGCTTCCGGCCCGGAGGTGGGGATTCCGGCCAGTGGTGGAGATCCGCCACTGGCCGGAATCCCCACCTCCGGGCCGGAAGCTCCGCCTCTGGGCCGGAAGCCCCGCCTCTGGGCCGGAAGCTCCGCCTCCGGGCCGGAATTTCCGGCCCGAGTGCGGACGTAAAGTTAGGAGTCGTAAATCCATTCTGTGAATAGCAAAAGTAGTAAGTTTATTCTGTGAATCGCAAAAATAGTAAGTTCATTCTGTGAATACCAGAAGTAGTAAGTGCATTCTGTGAATACCAAAATGGTACTAAGTTTAGGATTTTGTCTTAAGTTTGTTCTGTGAATCGGGCCCAGAATCTCCACTCATGCACACAACAGCAAAGAACTCTTCAACATCATCAAGGAGTTTGCCCAACCCACCAGTGAATCCACCGACATCCCTCCCTCACAAGACCTCTGCGACAAACTCAGCACCTTTTTCCACCACAAAATCAAGAGAATCTACGACAACTTCAAAGCTAGAGTCACCTTCAAGATGCTAACCCACGCTCACAAGGCCCTCCACGACACCGGACCAGCATACCTGAACAGCTGACTCAAATTCCACGCACCCCAAAGGACCCTACTGTCGTGAAGGAAGAGTCTTGACTCACCGGTCAGCAGAGTCCAGCAGGAACGATGCGTTGCTAAGAGACCCTCTCCCCACAGGGGTGACACCCCTGCGTGCTCATAAAACACCACAGGTATGTCACCCTTCTAGGGGGAAGGGTAAAAAGGGAGAAAAGAACCAAAACGAAATAATCTACTGCTGGCAGGCTCAGGCACGGGAGGTCCTTGCTAGATACTCAATCTCTGGTAAGGTCCACCCCAAGAAGCCCTGCAGGTGGGACAGAAGCACATAACACATCAGACGCGCGCTCTGCACCTAACCCCCCTTCTCTTAACTCCCCTCCCCGCTATACACTTACTTTGGCCAGTTAGCTTTTCCTTGTGGTCTGCAGGGTATAAGAAACACACGTCTTAGTTCAGTACTAAACGGTATGAAATGTTAGTAGTACTTATCTGCGAGAGTTTCCGATGCAGTGAAGGAATACGGAATCTTCCTTGGTTACCTCACCAGGAAGTCTTGGTAAAGAATCTCGGTATGCCCATCTACCGGCGTATCCCGGGTGTCCTTGGGGAGTCGGCTCGGTAGGGAAGCACGTTCCCGAGAGGGTAGAGAGGAAGGGAACAGAGAGCCGCGCTCTCGCGGTAAGCTGGGGAGTGTGCGGTCGTCACCGCGATGAAAAAAGGGGGAGTAGCTGTTTGTCCTCCGGTAGAGAATAAATCCTAGAACCCACTAGGTAGGCGAGTGTGAACCTCGCTTCCGCCCTTTACGCCGGGAATGGGAGCAGCGCTCACCACAGAGGGGCTCGAGGGTATTCAGCTCCTTGCCGCGCTCTGGAAGGGCGGCAGTTGTGAACACGGGCCGAGCGCCCGCGAAGAATCCGGGAAGTGGAGAGGTCCGTACAGAATGCCGAACTTCTCGCTCCGTAGCAACGAGGCCAGTCAAGGGATCTCCGTCTGAGACCCGGAAGTACTCAAAGTGACAAGCCCCGTGTTACCTGTAGGCGGAGCTTATAAAGGCCCCGCGCGACTCACCCGAGGAGTCTGGGAAGTGTAGTTCTAGTCTCTTAGTCGGTCTTACGCCTACGCTGCGCCTCCGCTCTCCTCCGTCCCTGCACTCTGACAGTACCCCCTCCCCAGGTCCGGCGTCTCGACGGCCTGCCTGGCTTCAGGGGGTGACGGGAATGAAACTGCCGCAATAACAAGGGGCAGTGGAGATTGGACTTGGGTTCCCAGGACCGCTCCTCAGGGCCGTACCCTTTCCAGTCCACTAAATAGTATACCCGTCCCCTGATGACTTTAGAATCTAGGATACACTGTACTTCATACTCCTCTTCTCCTTCTACCTCGATGACTGAGGGGCGGACCGGGACCCGTGTGTCTGGGTGACAGGGTTTGAGTAAGGAGACATGGAAAACTGGGTGAATTCGCCACTGGGGTGGCAGTGTGAGTTTCATTGCAACAGGGTTAATGATTTTGGCAATCAGATAGGGGCCCAGGTATTTTGGCTGTAAGCGGGTGTTGCCTTTGAGTCTTAAATGTTTGGTACTGAGCCACACTCGGTCTCCCACTTGATATTCTGGTTCAGGGTTTCTCTTTTTGTCTGCTTGTTTCTTGTCTCGCTCTTGAGTCTCTTTCAACTGGTTTGTGGCTGCGTCTAAGGTCTGTTTGAGGTGTGCATGGTGTTCTTGTATAGAAGGGTGCGAGGAGGTTCCGGGCTGAGCGAAAGGCAACATGTTGGGATGAAACCCTTGGAGACAGTAAAACGGGGAACATCCTAAGGAGGAATGGGTAGTGTTATTGTATGCAAACTCGGCGGACCACAGTAAGCTGCTCCATTCATCCTGATGTTGAAGAGTGAAGCACCGAAGATACTGCTCTAGTGTTTGGTTAAGCCTCTCCGTTTTCCCATCAGTCTGGGGATGATAGCTGGAAGAGAGACGGGCATCGATCTTCATACAGTCACACAGGTGCCTCCAAAATTTTGATGTAAATTGGGTTCCCCTGTCGGTGATGAGGACGGATGGTACTCCGTGCAATTTCACAATGTTTTGTAGGAAGACCATGGCTGTAGTGCTGGAGTTTGGTAATTTGGTGAGAGCCAAGAAGTGCCCCATCTTGGTTAAATGGTCGATCACCACTAGAATGGTGTCATACCCCTGACTAAAGGGCATCTCTACTATAAAATCCATTGATACCGTGTGCCATGGTGTTGGAGGAGTGGGTATAGGTCGTAGCAATCCACTGGGTCTTTGGTGTTGCGCCTTAGCTTGTGAACAGATGGAGCATCGGGCCACATACGCGGCTACATCCTTACGTAATGATGCCCACCAAAAATATCGGGCTAGAGTCAGTTCTGTTTTCTGTGTTCCCGGATGTCCCCTCAAGGGGGAGTCGTGGATCCACTGCAACGCCTGTTGTTGGAGGTTCTCGGTAGGCAACAGGATTTTGTTTTCATGGAACAGGTATCCCTCCTTCATATGTCGTTGGTGGGGGGCTTCTTGGATCCAGGTATGGGAATCAACTGAGGCGGAGTGTCCCTTTAGTTCGGTACAGAAGTCGTGGGACGACAGTAGTGCCACGGTCTCTAGTGGAAAGGACGCCCTTTGCATAATCACTGGAGGTTCTTCGTCTTCTTGGGGGGCCAGGGATTCTGCCACCGGGGGTCGCGACAAGGCGTCTGCCTTTCCATTCTGGGGGCCTGGCCGGTACTTGATCACGAAATCAAAGTCCGCAAAAAATAGCGACCATCTGAGTTGTCGAGGTGTCAGGGCTCGGGCACTTTTCAGAAAGAGTAGGTTGCGATGGTCCGTGTATATTTCCACGGTGTGTCGGGCTCCCAACAGATGATGACGCCACTCTTCGCAGGCTCTTTTAATGGCTAACAGCTCTTTGTCTGAAATAGTGTAGTTGATTTCGCACGGAGTCAGCTTCTTAGAATAGAACGCGACGGGATGGAGTTGTCCGGTTCCTGGGTGACGTTGTGACAATACACCCCCTATGGCGTAATACGAGGCATCCGTTTCAAGAATGAATGGTAGCGAGGCGTCCGGATGTCGCAATATTGGAGCGCTGACAAAGCGTTGTTTGAGCTCTTGAAAGGCTTTTTCTGCTAAAGGGGACCAGCGGAATGCCGCCCCTTTTTTCAAAAGAAGAGTCATGGGCTGAATGATTTTCGAGAAGTCCTGAATAAAGCGCCGATAAAAGTTGGCAAACCCCAAGAAGCTTTGCAGGGCCTTTACACAAGACGGCGACATCCATTCCCGAATCGCCAAGGTCTTCTTAGTATCCATACAGAGACCCTTCGGGCCTATGACATACCCCAGGAACTCCACTTCTGGGGAATGAAACAGGCATTTTTCGAGTTTCGCATAGAGAGAATGTTGTTGGAGTCTCTCCAGTACCGCAGAAACATGGGTAACATGGTCCGTCAAGGAGGTGGAATACACTAAAATATCGTCAATGTAGACGATGCAGAAGACGTCCAACAGGCCCCTCAACACCTCGTCCATAAAATACTGGAAGGCGGCGGGGGCGTTACAGAGACCAAATGGCATCACCCGATATTCATATAGGCCAAATTTGGTTCTGAAGGCCGTCTTCCATTCATCCCCCCGCCTCACTCGTACCAAATGATATGCTCCCCGAAGGTCCAATTTCGTGAACACTGTAGCCCCTTTTAATTGATCTAACAGGACCGGGATCAGGGGGAGAGGATATCTGTTCTTCTTTGTGATGCGGTTGAGGGCCCTATAATCGATACACGCTCTCAATCCTCCCTCACGCTTGGGTATAAAAAAAAAGAGGAGAGGACGCTGGGGAGGTGGAATGTCTTATAAAGCCATTGGCCATGAGGGTTTTTAGATATTGCTGCAGATATTCCGTTTCGGCTTCTGTGAGGGCGTATATGCGACTACAGGGAATACTGGCTCCTGGTTCAATGTCAATGACACAATCATATTCCCGATGAGGCGGAAGGGTATTCGCCTCTTGTTCACTGAACACCTTTTGGTATTTGAGGTATACGTTGGGTAGGGTGGTCGTACAATTCACGCTGGCGGGTACCTCACTGTTGGCCAGAAACCCCGCGGGGTTGATTGTGAGTGGCGGTGCTGGTCCCGTTACTCGTGTACAATGCTCCTTACAATAAGGAGAGTTCAACGTAACCGTCCGAGCGGTCCACTGTATTAAGGGGTCGTGGAGCGTGAGCCAAGGCATGCCTAATATCAGGGTAAACTGGGGTGCGTCAATGAAATCAAAGCGGATGGCTTCTTGGTGGTGGGCTCCGATTCTCATCTGAATTGCAGGAGTATGATATCGTATGGGCCCTGATGTTAGTTCAGACCCATCCACCGCCTTGACCATCTCAGGTATTTTCTTCTTCACCCCTTGTAGACCTATGGCTCTTGCATACGTTTGGTCAATAAAGTTGCCTGTGGCTCCGGAGTCCAGCAACGCATGCACCGATCTCAGGCCGACATCAGGAACGTCCAAGGTCACATAAATGTTGATATGGGCAACAGCGTTCTGGACGGTGTTGACCGCCGCGTGGCAGACCTCCTTCTCCTGGGGCCGCAAACAAGGGGTCTGAATCATGTTTGGGCCTTCTAGTTTTCCGGTGATTCGGGGGAGTAGGCCATCGCCGGCACTTTCTGTTCTCCCTTGCTGTCTCGAGACGGAAGTCGTACTCTTGCTTTGCATTCTTTGATGAAATGACCAGGTTTCCCACAATAGAGACAGAGCCGTTGCTTCCTTCTTTTCTCTCTTTCGTCCGGGGTAAGGGGTCCTCTGATCCCTCCTATTTGCATGGGTTCGCTTCCGTCTGTGCCAAGGGTAGTACTCTCGTTGGGAATGCGGGCGCGGGGCGTTGAGAATCGAATCTCTGGGCACTGTTTATCCCCCTTTCTATCTAGGAGTCGATGATCGAGCTGTACCGTGAGATCGATTAGTTCGTCACATTCGGAGGGTAAATGTATTACCTGGGCCAAAACATCCTTTAGCTCACTTCTCAAGCCTTGGTAGTACAGGGATGCCCGTTTTTCCATAGGCCATTCTGTTTCGGACACAAGCCTGTTAAATGTTGTTATATAGGTAAGCAAGTCTTGACTTCCTTGTTTTAAGGTGAGTAATTCTCTGTCCAAGGAAAGGAGATGCGCCTTCCTATCAAATAGTTTACGCATCTTGTCACAGAAGGTGTCGAAATCTCTCAGGATCGGGTCGTTTCTTTCAATGAGGGGAAAGGACCAACTAGCAGCATTCCCACCCAGATAGGACATGACGAATGCGGTCTTGGTTTGATCAGTATGGAAGATCTCGGGTTTGCATAGAAAGTGTAATTTGCACTGCCCCAGGAAAATGCCGAATTTCTTTGGGTCGCCATAATATCGTTCGGGAGGTGCCAGAGGCAGGTATGGGGGATGGAGTACCTGGACCGTTGAAGAACTAGCACTCCCTCCTGTCGCTCCTCCTCCCATCCCTTGTTGAGTGGGTGGTGGTAGTGTCCACGGTTTGATGTATTGGGACCCTCGCTTATCGCTAACCCCCTGACGAGATATCCCTGCGACCTCTCTCCTCATGGTGCTCATCTCATTGCGGAGGTCTAGATTCTCTCCGCGAAAGGCGTCTACTTCCAGCCTTAAGGCTGTTAACGTTTCTAACACTGAACTAAGTACGGTGTTAGTATCCATCGTTCGGGCTGTACGTAAACGTGGGCTTGTCACTCTGTCGTGAAGGAAGAGTCTTGACTCACCGGTCAGCAGAGTACAGCAGGAACGATGCGTTGCTAAGAGACCCTCTCCCCACAGGGGTGACACCCCTGCGTGCTCATAAAACACCACAGGTATGTCCGATGCAGTGAAGGAATACGGAATCTTCCTTGGTTACCTCACCAGGAAGTCTTGGTAAAGAATCTCGGTATGCCCATCTACCGGCGTATCCCGGGTGTCCTTGGGGAGTCGGCTCGGTAGGGAAGCACATTCCCGAGAGGGTAGAGAGGAAGGGAACAGAGAGCCGCGCTCTCGCGGTAAGCTGGGGAGTGTGCGGTCGTCACCGCGATGAAAAAAGGGGGAGTAGCTGTTTGTCCTCCGGTAGAGAATAAATCCTAGAACCCACTAGGTAGGCGAGTGTGAACCTCGCTTCCGCCCTTTACGCCGGGAATGGGAGCAGCGCTCACCACAGAGGGGCTCGAGGGTATTCAGCTCCTTGCCGCGCTCTGGAAGGGCGGCAGTTGTGAACACGGGCCGAGCGCCCGCGAAGAATCCGGGAAGTGGAGAGGTCCGTACAGAATGCCGAACTTCTCGCTCCGTAGCAACGAGGCCAGTCAAGGGATCTCCGTCTGAGACCCGGAAGTACTCAAAGTGACAAGCCCCGTGTTACCTGTAGGCGGAGCTTATAAAGGCCCCGCGCGACTCACCCGAGGAGTCTGGGAAGTGTAGTTCTAGTCTCTTAGTCGGTCTTACGCCTACGCTGCGCCTCCGCTCTCCTCCGTCCCTGCACTCTGACACCTACGATCAGCCCAGCTCTTCTACGCCATGGTCCCCCGCACCAGAAAGACCAGATCAGGAGGCCGCTCCTTCTCCTTCCGCGCGGCCAGAGCCTGGAACAACCTTCCGCTCCACCTCAGACAGATAACATCACTCCCTATCTTCGCAAGAAACCTAAAAACCTGGCTCTTCGACAGACCCCCTCCTTGATGGACTGGAACCTGCGACCCTCTGACCCCCCAGCGCCTTGAGACCCTTACGGGTGAGTAGTCGCGCTTAACAAACACCTGATTGATTGATTGATTGAAATTAACCCCACATTCCCGCGCAACCCTCCCCTCACAAACCCCACGCCTCACCATTAATGTGATTAATGCCGGCTGCGACTGGGAACATCTTTATTTTTCATAAGAGGGTCTTCACAAATGCCTACAAAGCTCTCCACGACGAAGGACCAGCCTACCTGAACCACCGCCTCGCATTCCACGTACCCACCAGACAACTCCGTTCTGCCCAACTCGTCTGGGCGTCCGTTCCCAGGATCCACAAGACCAGAACCGGTGGAAGATCCTTCTCTTACCTCGCCGCCAACACCGTGCCCCTCCAGCACAGGCAACCCGCGTCGTTGACCCAATTTAAGATGGACCTCAAGACCTGGCTCTTCGAATGATCTTACATTCAGAACGACTAGAAGCCCCCACGCCTTGAGACCCTCACGAGTGAGCAACCACGCTATACAAGCCCCTGATTGATTGATTATGTGATACAACCCATGTCTACATTACAACAATTTATTGCAATGGAACCAATGCCAGCAAGTGAAATAAACAGATGAATAAAGATATGCATGACAAAAGAATTAAACAAAACTTGCAATGGATGCTACTCTTGCTCTCTGATAGGAACAATATTTAATTTGTGTGAAAGCAGGAACATGGTGAGAACTCAGTATAAACACCTAATGTATGTAAATCACAGTATATGAATTCAAATCAATGTGCATTTCATTTAACTCCAGTGTGTTTGAAAGCAAAAACATGAAAATAACGAAATATTTTGGTAGCTTGTTCCATAATTGCTGGGCTTTGTTCTTCATCCTATGATTTAATTTAACAAATCAGTGCATTTTGGGAGTTGTAGTCTTCATTTACATCAGCTGATTTACAAAGACAACATCCAGGACTGGATAGACAATGTTCGGAGTGAAGGAGTGATCTGACAAATCTGTGTCATATACTACTAACATAGAAATCGAGGGACTGAATTGCGGGCTATGTGAGTATACTTACAGCAAAGATGACAAGCAAAGAATAGGCATAACGAGCTAGCATGGAAGGAGAGAGGACTCTCCATGACGGATTTAGGGGCGTATCAGCAACAACCGGCGATAATTATCGCTAAGCGCAATTAGCACTGGGATACTTATCGCCGGCTAGCGTGGATTTTTATCGCTGAGACAGCTTGCTATTAGCAACGCTTATCTCAAAGGCGATAAAAATCCTAGCGCTAACTGCCAAACGTGTGATTATCGCTGGAAACCCAGCGATAATCTCACGAAGTTTGGCGATAGCTTGCTGATAGGGCCTCACATACTTAGCCATGATATCCACCTTCCATACGATATCATGGCTAAGTCAGTTTCAAAGCAGGCGTAAGGAAAGTAGCGATAACAGAGGTTATCGCTACTTTTCTTGTGGCTATGCTGTTTTGCGTGAGGCTTGTTAATAGGAGAAATGTCGCTTAGCGACATTTCTCCCGTTATCCTGGGGAGGAACGCCCACTTTGCATCTCATTAGAGATGAGATGCAAAGATGGGCGTTAGGAATTCAGGCGCTAATTCAAGGTTTCACGCGATAGCGTGACCTTGCTAATATAGCGATAAAATTATCGCCGCTTTTCGGATGAAAACGGCTGCAAAAGCGGCGATAATTTTCTATCGCTGCCTTGTAGATATGCCCCTTAGAGAGGAGAAAAAAGCATTCATTTAGAGAGAGAGGAAAGAGAGAGAGAGAGAGAGTAAGAAGGGAAGAAGGAAATAGGCCCTACATGGGTAAAGGGAGAGAAGCAAAGAAAGTGTGTGTGAGAGAGAGAGAAGGAAAGAGAGTGGCCTGAGGGAAGTATACATACGCCTGAAAAAAATCGTTGAGGGCTAGTGTTCACTCTGTAGGAGAGAGGTCAGAAGGGGGGAGAGAGGTCCAGAGCTCAGTCTGTAGGAGAGAGGCTACAGACACATGGAGGGCCAGAGCTCAGTCTGTAGGAGAGAGGACAAGGGTAGGCCTCAGAGGGCCAGAGCTCAGTCTGTAGGAGAGAGGCTACAGAGACATCGAGGCCCAGAGCTCAGTCTGTAGGAGAGAGGACAAGGGTAGGCCTCAGAGGGCCATAGCTCAGTATGTAGAAGAGAGGCTAGAGAGACATGGAGGGCCAGAGCTCAGTCTGTAGGAGAGAGGACAAGGGGAGGCCTTGGAGGGCCAGAGCTCAGTCTGTAGGAGAGAGGACAAGGGGAGGCCTTGGAGGGCCAGAGCTCAGTTAGGAAAGAGGCCCGTCTGGGACCATGGAGGATGAGAGCCCTCAATCTGTAGGAGAGAAGTCAAAAAAGGCCTCGGAGGGCCAGAGCTCAGTCGGTAGGAGAAATGTCATGGTGAGGATTTGGAGGGTTAGGGGGAGGCCAGAGAGAGACACGGAGGGCCGTAGCTCAGTCTGTAAGAGAGAGACACGGAGGGTCGTTGCTCAGTCTGTAGAAGAGATGCAAGAGAGAGACACTGAGGACCAGAGCTCGGCTGGGAGGATAGAGGACAAGGGGAGGCGAGGTGGCCCAGGGATTTGTTTGTAGGAGAGAGGGTTAGGCGAGGCCTGGAGGCATAGGGTGTTGTTTGTAGGAGAGAGGGTTATGGGAGGCCTGGAGGCCTGGAGGCCCGGGGTTCTGTTTGTAGGAGTGCTGGAACACAACAAAAGAGTGAAGTGAGAGGGAGGCGTTGGGGAATCGGAGGTGTCTGTCTATTTGTAGGAAAGAGGGCCAGGGAAGGGGAGGCGTTGGAGGCGCAAAGATCTGTTTGTAGGAGAGAGGCCCACGGAGAGTGAGATTACCGAAAGAAGTCGCCTGAGGCGGGCTGTCTACCCTGGAGAGCCCTGAGGTGGGCTGGCTACCCTGGAGAGGCCTGAGGCGGACTGGCCACCCTGGAGAGGCCTGAGGCGGGCTGGCCACTCTGGAGAGGCCTGAGGTGGGCTGGTCACTCTGGAGAGGCCTGAGGTGGGCTGGCCACCGCCTGGAGAGAGGCCTGAGGACGGCTGGACACCCTGGAGAGGCCTGAGGCGGCTGGTTACCCTGGAGAGGCCTGAGGCGGGCTGGCCCCTCTGTAGAGACCAGAGCCGGGCTGGCCACTCTGGAGAGGCCTAAGGCGGGCTAGCCACCCTGGAGAGGCCTGAGGCAGGCTTGCCACCCTGGAGAAACCTGAGGCGGGCTGCCACCCCCTGGAGAGAGGCCTGAGAACAGCTGGCCACCTCCTGGAGAGGCTTGAGGCGGGCTGGCCAACCCTGGGTAGGCCTGAGGCAGGCTGCCCACCCTGGAGTGGTGTGAGGCGGGCTGGCCACTCTGGAATGGCCTGAGGCGGGCTGTGCACCCTGGAGAAGCCTGAGGCTGGCTTCCACCTCCTCGAGAGAGGTCTGAGGACGGCTGGCCACCCCCTGGAGAGGCCTGAGGTGGGCTGGTCGCCCTCTGGAGAGGCCTGAGGCGGGCTGGGCACCCTGGAGATACCTGAGGCAGGCTGGCCACCCTCTGGAAAGTGATTCTCATGCGTTGGCTGGACACAGGCAACGTCCCTCTGGGCACACCATTTCAAGCATATGCTGAAGACGTTTTGAACAATCTGAACACTATATTGAGTAGGGATGCAGTGGATGCTTAGAGTCAGAATTTAATGAACGAAGATTTTTTCAAAGTGCTTCATGCGCTTAAGATGCAATGATGATGATATTATGTACACTCCATATCATCTGATTAACATGATCCCAATGCATTTCGGGCCCATCTGGCCCTTCATCAGGGAAATCTAAACAAAGAGATACAAATATGTAACTAAACATTTACAATGAGTGGTAATGCCATCAAACAAAAGCCGAAAGAGGACCCTGCCACTAAAGTAACAATCAATACTGAGATACTATAATGGCCACACTGTCATGCGATAAGATGGATAAAAACAATAAAAAACGAAATAAACCGTGCCGTGTAAAACGAGGGTGAATTACTCGAGTTGTAGTGATTGACAAAAACCATAAAAAGTGAGTTGCCGATGGTGAGAAAAAAATCAGTGGTCATAAACAGAACCGTGTTCAGTGATCGTTAAAACACCGGAAGGACAAGGAAGGTCTGTGCACGACCCGACTGTTTTTTGCACCCTCTGGAAGGCCTGAGGTGGGCTGGCTACCCTGGAGATGCCTGAGGTCGGCTGGCCACCCCCTGTAGAGGCCTGGGGCAGGCGGCCTGCCCTCTGGAGAGGCCTGAGGTGGACTGGTCACCCTCTGGAGAGGCCTGGGGCAGGCGGGGCACCCTGGAGAGGCTTGGGGCGGTCCGGCTACCCTGGCGAGGCCTGAGGCCGGCTGGCAACCCAGGAGAGGCCTGAGGCAGGCGGGCCACCCTGGAGAGGTGGGCTGGCCACTCTGGAATGGCCTGAGGCGGGCTGTGCACCCTGGAGAAGCCTGAGGCGGGCTTCCACCCCCTTGAAAGAGGTCTGAGGACGGCTGGCCACCCCCTGGAGAGGCCTGAAGTGGGCTGGTCGCCCTTTGGAGAAACCTGAGGATTGCTAGCCAACCCTGGAGAGACCTGAGGTGGGCTGGCCACCATGGAGAGGCCTGAGGCGGGCTGGGCACCCTGGAGATACCTGAGGCAGGCTGGCCACCGTCTGGAGAGGCCTGAGGTGGGCTGGCCACCCTGGAGATGCCTGAGGTCGGCTGGCCACCCCCTGTAGAGGCCTGGGGCAGGTGGCCTGGCCTCTGGAGAGGCCTAAGGTGGACTGGCCAAACCTGGAGACGCCTGAGGTGGTCTGGGAATCCTGGAGATGCCTGAGGCAGGCTGGCCACTCTCTGGAGAGGCCTGAGGTGGGCTGGCCACCCTGGAGAGGCCTGAGGCGGGCTGTGCACTCTGGAGAAGCCTGAGGTGGGCTTCCACCCCCTCAGAGAGGTCTGAGGGCGGCTGGCTACCCCCTGGAGAGGCATGAGCTGGGCTGGTTGCCCTCTGGAGAGGCCTGAGGAGGGCGGCCAACCCTGGAGAGGCCTGAGGCGGGCTGGGCATCCTGGAGAGGCCTGAGGCAGGTTGGCTAACCCCTGCAGAGGCCTGGGGCGGGCTGGGCACCTTGGAGAGGCCTGAGGTGGGCTGGCCACCCCCTGGAGAGGCCTAAGGCGGGCTGGGCACCCTCTGGAGAGGCCTGAGGTGGGCTGGGCACCCTCTGGGGAGGCCTGGGCGGGTTGGGCACCCTGGAGAGGCCTGAGGTGGGCTGGCCACCCTCTGGAGAGGCCTGGGGCATGCGGGGCACCCTGGAGAGGCTTGGGGTGGTCCGGCCACCCTGGCGAGGCCTAAGGCCGGCTGGCAACCCAGGAGAGGCCTGAGGCAGGCGAGCCACCCTGGAGAGGTGGGCTGGCCACTCTGGAATGGCCTGAGGCGGGCTGTGCACCCTGGAGAAGCCTGAGGCGGGCTTCCACCCCCTCGAAAGAGGTCTGAGGATGGCTGGCCACCCCTGGAGAGGCCTGAGGTGGGCTGGTCGCCCTTTGGAGAGGCCTGAGGATTGCTAGCCAACCCTGGAGAGACCTGAGGTGGGCTGGCCACCATGGAGAGGCCTGAGGCGGGCTGGGCACCCTGGAGATACCTGAGGCAGGCTGGCCACCGTCTGGAGACGCCTGAGGTGGGCTGGCCACCCTGGAGATGCCTGAGGCCAGCTGGCCACCCCCTGTAGAGGCCTGGGGCAGGTGGCCTGCCCTCTGGAGAGGCCTGAGGTGGCCTGGCCAAACCTGGAGAGGCCTGAGGCGGTCTGGGAACCCTGGAGATGCCTGAGGTCGGCTGGCCACCCCCTGTAGAGGCCTGGGGCAGGTGGCCTGCCCTCTGGAGAGGCCTAAGGTGGACTGGCCAAACCTGGAGACACCTGAGGCGGTCTGGGAATCCTGGAGATGCCTGAGGCAGGCTGGCCACTCTCTGGAGAGGCCTGAGGTGGGCTGGCCACCCTGGAGAGGCCTGAGGCGGGCTGTGCACTCTGGAGAAGCCTGAGGTGGGCTTCCACCCCCTCAGAGAGGTCTGAGGACGGCTGGCTACCCCCTGGAGAGGCATGAGCTGGGCTGGTTGCCCTCTGGAGAGGCCTGAGGAGGGCGGCCAACCCTGGAGAGGCCTGAGGCGGGCTGGGCACCCTGGAGAGGCCTGAGGCAGGTTGGCTAACCTCTGCAGAGGCCTGGGGCGGGCTGGGCACCTTGGAGAGGCCTGAGGTGGGCTGGCCACCCCCTGGAGAGGCCTAAGGCGGGCTGGGCACCCTCTGGAGAGCCCTGAGGTGGGCTGGGCACCCTCTGGGGAGGCCTGGGCGGGTTGGGCACCCTGGAGAGGCCTGAGGTGGGCTGGCCACCCTCTGGAGAGGCCTGGGGCAGGCGGGGCACCCTGGAGAGGCTTGGGGTGGTCCGGCCACCCTGGCGAGGCCTAAGGCCGTCTGGCAACCCAGAAGAGGCCTGAGGCAGGCGGGCCACCCTGGAGAGGTGGGCTGGCCACTCTGGAATGGCCTGAGGCGGGCTGTGCACCCTGGAGAAGCCTGAGGCGGGCTTCCACCCCCTTGAAAGAGGTCTGAGGATGGCTGGCCACCCCCTGGAGAGGCCTGAAGTGGGCTGGTCGCCCTTTGGAGAGGCCTGAGGATTGCTAGCCAACCCTGGAGAGACCTGAGGTGGGCTGGCCACCATGGAGAGGCCTGAGGCGGGCTGGGCACCCTGGAGATACCTGAGGCAGGCTGGCCACTGTCTGGAGACGCCTGAGGTGGGCTGGCCACCCTGGAGATGCCTGAGGCCAGCTGGCCACCCCCTGTAGAGGCCTGGGGCAGGTGGCCTGCCCTCTGGAGAGGCCTGAGGTGGCCTGGCCAAACCTGGAGAGGCCTGAGGTGGTCTGGGAACCCTGGAGATGCCTGAGGCAGGCTGGCCACCCTCTGGAGAGGCCTGAGGTGGGCTGGCCACCCTGGAAAAGGCCTGAGGTGGGCTGGCCACCATCTGGAGAGGCCTGAGGTGGGCTGGCCACCCTGGATAGGCCTGAGGCCGGCTGGCCACCCCCTGGAGAGGCCTGAGGCCGGCTGGCCACCCCCTGGAGAGGCCTGGTGCGGACTGGCCACCCTGGAGAGGCTTGAGGCAGGCTGGCTAACCCCTGGAGAGGCCTGGGGTGGGCTGGGCACCTTGGAGAGGCCTGAGGCGGGCTGGCCACCCCCTGGAGAGGCCTGAGGCGGGCTGGGCACTATCTGGAGAGTCCTGAGGCGGGCTGGGCACCCTCTGGGAGGCCTGGGGTGGGTTGGGCACCCTGGAGAGGCCTGAGGTGGGCTGGCCACCCTCTAGAGAGGCCTGGGGCGGGCAAGGCACCCTGGAGAGGCCCGAGGCGGGCTGGCCACCCTCTGGAGAGGCCTGAGGCGGGCCAGTCACCCTCTGGCGAGAGGCCTGGGACATGCTGCCACCCCCTGGAGAGAGGCCTGAGGCCAGCTGGGCACCCTCTGGAGAGGCCTGGGGCGGGCTGGGCACTCTGGAGAGGCCTGAGGCAGGCTGGTAACCCTCTGGAGAGGCGTGGGCAGGCTGGGCACCCTCTGGAGAGGCCTGGGGCGGGCTGGCTACCCTAGAGAGGCCTGAGGCTGGGCTGGGAACCCTGTGGAGAGGCCGGGGCAGGATTGGCACCCTCTGGAGAGGCTTGAGGCGGGCTGGCCACCCTGGAGAGGCCTGAGGCGGGATTGGCACCCTGTGGAGAGGCCTGTGGTGGGCTGGGTACCCTCTGGAGAGGTCTCGGGCGGGATTGGCACCCTTTGGAGAGGCCTGAGGTGGGCTGGGCACCCCCTGGAGAGGCTGGGTTGGGCTGGGCACCCTCTGAAGTGGCCTGAGGCGGGCTGGGCACTCTCTGGAGAGTATATATTCAAAAAGGAGCTACAGAGGGAAAAGAAAACCAGGTCGCCCTCCTCTCAAAAATCATCAAAACACCAAAACCTGGTTTCTAAGGTGCCTCTTTTTAGGTTCAATGCTTTTAAAACGTGTGCGAAGTACTGTAATTTTCTAAATTCCATAAACTCCTCTTTTTTCTTTTTTATGAGGTAGTCGCAAAACGTTTTCCGCCTTTCATTAAAACCCACATTTTTACAACTGACAGTCTCCTGAATGTTAAATACTAAGGTCCTTTCAAGTTAACTCCGTATACATTCAGAACCAAAGTGATTTCCTGAATCAGCAGGAAAACGTGTGATAGACAAAAAATGTGAAAGACAAAATGACCCCTCACGTGCGCACCACCAACGGGGTCACTGGTTGGTACTCACCAGTTGTGCCCACTTTTATCATCATCGGTGGTCATTTTGTCCAAAAGAAAAAGACAAAGGTGTCCAAAAGAAAAGAAAAACTGTAGGTGCAGTGAAGTGAACAGGTCACATCACACGATATGAACGGCTGTGATTAAAATTGACAAAAACACTCTTATAGCAATCACTTTATTATTTACTGAGTGTATTTTATCAAATTAAAATGGACAGGTTGCTATTCATGCATACCATTTCCAACGCCAACATGTTTCTTTGCCACAGTAATTTTTGGCAAATTCTTCAGGGCCAATCACTTCGCCAAAGCACCAGTATTGGACATACCGTTATGGAGGATTGTCAATTGTAAAAACAAAACACACAACATACTACGTCACTCTCCCTTCTACCAATCACAAAATGTGATCTGTTCTAAACTTATTTTTATTTTTATAAGCATATTCACCCTCATATAGCCACTGCCTCTCGTACCAGCTTTTACTGTTGAGGTCGACTGAGAAACTCCTTATATGAGTCCTCCTTGTGGATTGACCATTTGTTTGTAATGTCAATCTCAAACCATACCCAAGGGAGATTGAAACTATTTCAGCGACGTTCAACATGTATATGAAATGGAACATTGCTGTTTAAAATACTAGATGTATAAGCACTAATCTATTCAGATTACGAATGATAGCACCCCATTGCCAGATCACATGTTTATTCTCCTGTATGTTACTTCCCAGCGCAAACATCTTACTTAATGTATATCTCGTTCACATTCGAAATACAGCTATCCCAACAGATCCCTTCAAAACTATTGCCCGGTCAAAGCACAAGCCGCTTGTACGCAGAGAACCGGCTGTAGGAGAGTAGGGTCTGCAATCCTATGATCACCCAGATTTTTTTGCTTTTGCTTCATTGGTTTACGACTTTCCCCGGCTGTGGGCCTGCCAATCAGACCCACAGCCTAGCTGTTCTCTCCCGAAATAAACACACATGTACATTAGGTGCATCCACCAATTGGAACTGGGCCGCCTTATCAGTCCCTGTATCAGCATACCACAGGTATCCAGGGCATCGGCGTACCCAGGGCCTACCAGGGGCTGCAGCATGTATTATGCCACCCCTGGATGGCCACCCAAATCTGACACAACTGGCTGCACGACAGCTGGGGCAAGGTGGTGTAATCACCCGTTGCTGTAGGTGTAGTATTCCTATACCTAACCCTAAAATGGACACATGGATTCCTGTCAGTCACTCCTATGGCAGGCCTTATCAATCCTGAAGGCAGAGTGCTGGGAATCATGTGGGATGGTGCTCTGGCGCGAGCTGAGCCCGTCGACGGCTTGCGGAACCAAGTCCTAATAGCCGTTCCATGGTGACGCGGGCCAACTACCTTAAAATGCATTATAATCCTCGCGGTTATTTGCTAACTTTGGCATCGCATCACCCACACATGTCGAGTAAGGTGTCATACGAATTGGAATACGAACCCCTCGCCAATCCTGGCGACGGGGTTAGCATTCCGCCCTTCTAGAGGGACACGACATGGAAGTAACCTTGAAACCCGGTTAAAGTTGACTCAAGCCTCAGCATCACAAAATGGATGCTGCCACCAGACACAAGTCTGACCTCCTGCTGCTGGGAGACCTTCCAGCGAGGGGAGCTTGGACAAAGGGTTTCCTGTCGAGGGCGGTGTTAGCACCATCCCAGACAGGGTTTGTGTATCCCAGGTAGGCAGGGCTGAAAGGAAGGTGATTGCAAGTGGCACCCCGGTGCTCACTGTACATAGCCCGGCTCAAACCAGTTTCGGGGCCACACCAGCCCCTGAGCTGGGGCAAAGCCGGACAAAGGATAGGGGTGTAACCACCCCCCTCCTGGCCCCACCCATAGGTAGGACCTAGTCACGGGCCAGCCCCTTTTCCTAGAATAAAGGTGGGAGCGGGTCCCCTTCCCAAATTGGATAATTCTGAATCTTGAACTACTTTCCACGAAAGGAACTCTTGACTTTACTGAAGACTCTCCCTTGTGGCTAAGGAGTAGCCACCTGCACCAGCAGGCACCACCTAAGCGCTTGCGGTTTGCTGTACGTCTCTCCCACGGAACAAGACTGCCCAGCTCGACGAGACCCGGGTTCCCTGCCATCTCTGACCTTTTACCTACATCGTCAGCCCAGCTGAGATTCGTAGGTGTGACGAGACCTGCGGGACCGGCCATCTTCAGAACCTGCACGGCGCTTATCTAGCACGCCCACCGAGGGACCCTCGAGTGAGTGCACCTAGGGTTTGAGAAGCCCTAACCCTGAGCGGCTCCAGCACCGAAGTCTGCCTCCCCAGCATCCACGAGATCTGCGTGGGGGCCCTTCCGCTCCTTGCTGCTCACCGCGTTGTCCGACCACTCGCCGACCGACTTGTGGCCCTCTTCACGACGCACCACGACAGTTTTCATCACTGGTCTGGTTGCTCCAGACTGGCTCTTGCTCCCCTTCAACAGAGGAGTACCTCGGACCCTCCAGGTCCACTCTAGACGCCAACTTGACTCCACCGCGTGGGCTTGCCACTGCCAAGGTCCGCTGCCCCATTCCTGGGCCCAGCATCATTGACAGCAGACACCTTCGTGGGACAGCTCCCCTCCATCCTGGTCGTCGCCGCGCCTCCTGGTCCGAGGAACAGCCGAGTCCGACGTCATCCACTCACCTGGTCGAGGTGACTTCAGCCGGTACCTTCCTGGTACCCCCCCCCCCGATCGCTGGCTAGCGGTTGAGAACTGAGCCCCCTCTGCTTTCAGGTTTTCTTCATCACCGATCCAGGCTTGGATCTCGCTGAACATCGACACTGGTCGCCTGCCAGCAACTTCTTCTTTCAGGCTCCTGAGACTACAACGAGGACTCCCGACATCTTGCTGAACCCCACGCAGCCGCAGCCTCTGGGCTAGGTAACTCGAGCATTTCGGTGCTCCATCGTAGGTTCACTCTACAAGTGTCCAGCTCCTTTTCCGTTTAGTCCCACTGATCGGATTCCTCCGGAATCAGTAACTTTAGACTCTTTATCCTCTCCCATTCCACTTGCAGTGTAAATGGTTTCGTGCCCTTCGGGCATTTGTGTAAATTGTGTTATAAATAAATATCCTTTATTTTCATAAAAACTTGTGTGGTGTCCTTTCACTTGGTGTTCAAGGGGTATATGTGATGGTAAACAGCTGGCTTAACACGCCCTCTAGAGTTTAGCCTAAAGACTGCTCTTGTCCACGCTACTAGGATAGCTGGTCTATAAGGTTGACTTACAACCAATCATCAATAAGGGTCGTTTGGAATAATACACAGTGATCACTAGAATAGTGAGCACTACATATCAGGCCAACTTCTCACATTGGTGGCAGCGGTGGGATTTGAGCTTGCTGTTGTTTTACCACACACGTATCCTAAGAATATCAAGTTGAAAGATCACATAAGTACCCAGGTACATATAACTTAACTTAGAATACTCTGAGTTCTACTGAACCAGCTGTTATAGTGAAACAGGGACTAGCACACCCTGACTATAACTCTTAGCAAGGGATCAGTAGGTAAACACATAGTGTAGGTAGGTGCATCACTTACACCTCACTAGGAAGCATGTCGGGCCACGGAGAGTCTACAGAGACCCCCTTAGTGGTCATCGACCCTCCACAGGTCGTGTCACGATATGCAGCTCTTAGCTTCACGGAGATGAGACAATTGTGTGCCTCCAGGAAGCTAAACCAGGGTTCTAACCCTACCATCACGTTTTTGATAGGTCTCTTAGAGACTTATGATGCTAGGAGGGCTTCCAACGCAGGCCCCCCTAATCCTGATGGGGACATGCCTCCCTTAGAGGGAACCCTTGGTGACCCTGACCTTGACCTCCATGGTGAGGAGGAAGAGGAAGAAGAGTTAGCAGGGGACGAGGCAGACGAAGGTCCCGTAGTAGTCAGTAGGCTCACAAGGACCAACTTAAGCAGGCATGAGAATGGAACTGGGGGAGCCCCGGGCCCACGCTTAAGCAGGCTTAACCTTGGGAACGGACGAGTTAGGTCTCTCTCGAGAGGCTCTAACAGATCTGTTCGAACACATGTTTCTCAGGCATCTTCTCAGAGAGGAATGACGTCCCCTCAGAGAAGGGAGCACGAAGCGAAGATGAGGGAAGTCAATCTGAGGATCGAGTGGGAAGAACTTGCCCTCGCCAAAGAAAGACTTGCCTTGGCCCGAGAACAGAAATTGAGTGGGTTAGATCCCACTGGTGGCAGCATTCTCATTAGAGAGAAAGACAGGGGTATAGACACTAGACACCTGAATAAAATAGTGCCCCCCTTTAAACAAGGGGACGACATCCACAAGTGGATCACTGCTTTGGAGAGGGCCTGCACTGTCCAGTGCATCCCCCCAAGTCAGTGGGCAGCTATACTTTGGCTCTCCTTTGAAGGTAAAGGACGAGACAAGCTCCTCACTACGAGAGCTGAGGATGCTAACAACTACCAAGTCCTGAAGAAGACACTGATTGATGGGTTCGGCTTAACCACAGAGCAGTACCAGGTGCTGTTCAGGGACACCCAGAAAATTCAGTCTCAGGATTGGACTGACTTTGTCGATTGTGCCACTAAGGCTTTGGAAGGTTGGTTGCTGGGTAGCAAGGTTACTGATTACACAGGATTGTACAATCTTATCATGAGAGAACAGATTTTAAACAACTGTCAGAGCCAATTATTGCATCAGCACCTTGTCGACTCGGAGCTGACCTCTCCCCAAGAATTGGGAAAGAAGGCAGACAGATGGGTCAGAACAAGGGTCAAGCAGAACCAGACTCAGAACCAGGGTGGTCAGAAGAAAGCAGACCAAAAGGGTAGTAACAAGAACGAACAAAATGACCAGAAGTCTTTGACAGGCCCCCAACAAACCAAAGAGGGTGGGGGTCAGGCTTCACAGCAGAAAAAGAAGACTCCAGAAGGCCAGTCAAAAAGGTGGTGCCAATACTGTAAAAGTAAGACTCACTGGTTTAGTGAGTGCACCAAGAAAGGAGGGCAAACTCCTGCCACTGCAGCCCCTAAGGCACCTGCACCCCCTAGTACAGTCAGCATTGGTAGTGCGCCTCCCATGGCATTAGTTGGGTTAACCTTGGGAACTGAGGGGAGTGACGACTTAGTTGGCACGCTCACTCAGGCCGTCCTTGTCTGTACAGGGGATATAGATATGTCCCCTGATGCCAGTCCCACTACTTTGGGCAAATACAGGCAGACGCCTTTGATCAATGGAAAAGTGGCTCAGGCCTACAGGGACACTTGTGCCAGTGTCACCATGGTGACGCCCAACTTTGTGGACCCTGGACAGATCATGCTAGGTACCGATTACCTAGTGACCAATGCCAGCAATGTCACTACCAATCACAGTATGGCAGTTGTTGAATTCTCCTGGGGAGGGGTAAGTGGCCCAAAGAAAGTTGTGGTTAGTTCAGACCTCCCCGTAGAATGTCTGTTGGGCAATGATTTGGAAACGTCACAATGGTCAGAAGTGGAGCAGAGGACTCACATGGAAATGTTAGGCTTGCCAGCACATGTCCTTGCTGTGACCAGGTCACAGGCCAAAAGATGCCCCACTGAACAGGTGCTGGTCCCTGGAAGAACGGACCAGACACCATCCAAGAAAAGGAGCAGTAAGGGTAAGGCCTCGCCTTCCCCCTTGCCCCAGGTCGTGGATCAAGTCTCTGAGGAGGCTGACCTTAAAGAACTGAGGGAAACTGAGCCGAAAGAGCTTGAACCTGGTCAGGTTGAGTTTCTGGGCTCAGGGGGACCCTCTAGGGAAGACCTGGGGAAGGCACAGTTAGACTGCCCATCACTTGAACCCCTCAGACAGCAAGCTGCTGCTGAGGCTGCAGGGAACGCCACAGGTACCCACAAAGTGTACTGGGACGATGGACTCCTGTACTCCGAGGCAAGAGACCCCAAGCCTGGCGCGACCAGGAGGCTGGTCGTCCCCTTGTCTCTGAGAGGTTTCCTTCTTACCTTGGCCCACGAGATTCCCCTTGCAGGTCACTTAGACCAGAATAAGACTTGGGACAGAATTGTTCCACACTTTCACTGGCCCCACATGTCCGAAGATACAAAGGAGTTTTGCCGCTCCTGTGTCACTTGCCAAGCCAGTGGTAAGTCAGGTGGCACGACAAAGGCCCCCCTCATACCACTGCCGGTGGTGGGGGTACCTTTTGAACGAGTGGGGATCGACATTGTCGGACCAATGGAACCCCAGACAGCATCAGGGCACAAGTTTATACTGGTGGTGGTGGACCACGCCACCAGGTATCCTGAAGCTATTCCCCTTAGGACCACTACAGCACCTGTTGTGGCACGAGCCCTAGTTGGAGTGTTCTCCAGAGTGGGCTTCCCTAAGGAGGTTGTCTCTGACAGAGGTGCAAACTTCATGTCGGGATATCTGACTGCTATGTGGAAGGAGTGTGGTGTCAACTACAAATTCACCACACCCTATCACCCACAATGCAATGGGCTTGTTGAGAGATTCAACAGGACCCTAAAAGGGATGATTCATGGACTACCTGAAAAGCTTCGGCGGAGATGGGATGTCCTGATACCCTGCCTCTTGTTCGCCTACAGAGAGGTCCCGCAGAAGGGGGTTGGCTACAGCCCTTTTGAACTTCTGTTCGGACATCCTGTAAGGGGACCCCTTTGTTTGGTAAAGGAAGGATGGGAGAGACCTCTCAAAAAGCCGGCATCAAACATTGTGGATTATGTGCTCGGTCTCCGCTCGCGGATGGCTGAGTACATGGAAAAGGCATCTAAAAACCTTGAGGCGAGCCAAGAATTACAGAAAGCTTGGCACGACCAAAAGGCTGTCCTGACTGTGTATCAGCCTGGACAGAAGGTGTGGGTGCTGGAGCCAGTGGCCCCAGCAGCACTCAAAGACAAATGGTCTGGGCCCCACACAATCATTGAGCAAAAGGGAGAGGTCACCTACTTGGTAGACCTGGGAACTCCCCGGAGCCCCCACCGGGTACTCCATGTAAACAGGCTCAAGGCATATGTCGACAGGGAGGGCATGGGCTTGCTCATGGCCACAGATGAGGGACAGGAGGAGGAGAGTGACCCTCTCCCGGACCTGCTCTCTCAGAACCCTGACGATGGGTCAGTAGATGGTGTTGTCTTTTGTGGCAGCCTCTCTGGACATCAACAACAGGATTGTAAACAGGTTCTTCAATCCTTCCGACATATGTTCTCTCTGACACCCAGTCAGACCAATTGGTGTACCCATGAGGTCGACACTGGGGACAGTCTGCCCGTAAAGAGTAAAATCTATCGACAGCCTGATCATGTCAGAGACTGCATCAAGACAGAGGTGCAGAAAATGTTGGAGCTGGGAGTCATTGAGCCCTCGGACAGCCCCTGGGCTAGTCCAGTAGTTCTCGTGCCAAAACCTCACACCCAGGGCGGTAAGAAAGAGATGAGGTTTTGCGTAGACTACAGAGGCCTCAATGCAGTCACTAAGACTGACGCCCACCCGATACCAAGAGCAGATGAACTTATAGACCGGTTGGCTTCGGCCAACTACTTAAGTACATTTGACCTGACAGCTGGGTATTGGCAAATCAGGTTAGCTGAGGAGGCCAAGCCCAAAACAGCATTTTCTACCCCGGGTGGGCATTATCAGTTCGTGGTAATGCCCTTTGGTTTGAAAAATGCACCTGCCACCTTCCAAAGGCTGGTGAATCGAGTTCTCACTGGGTTGGACGACTTCTGTGCGGCGTATCTGGACGATATCGCTGTCTTTAGCTCCACCTGGGAGGATCACCTGGTCCACCTGAGGAAAGTGTTAGAGGCTCTTCAGAAGGCAGGCCTCACTATCAAGGCCACCAAGTGCCAGATAGGGCAGACACAGGTTGTATACCTGGGCCACCTTGTAGGTGGAGGCCAGGTTCAGCCATTGGAGAGCAAAATACAGGCCATCCAGGACTGGGCTCCTCCAACCACCCAGACTCAGGTTCGAGCTTTCTTGGGCCTGACTGGTTATTACCGGAAATTTGTCAGAAATTATGGATCCATTGTGACCCCGCTAAACGATCTGACAAGTAAAAAGATGCCAAAAAAAGTTCAGTGGACAGCGAGCTGTCAAAAGGCATTCGATGACCTAAAGCAGGCCATGTGCACAGCACCTATCCTAAAGAGTCCAGACTACTCCAAAACATTCATTGTCCAAACAGACGCTTCGGAGTTGGGTGTGGGAGCTGTTCTATCTCAGCTGAATTTTGATGGTCATGACCAGCCCATAGCTTTTATTAGCAGGAGGCTGACCCCCAGAGAGAAGAATTGGTCAGCTATTGAGAGGGAGGCCTTTGCTATGGTTTGGGCCCTGAAGAAGTTGAGGCCATACTTGTTTGGCACTCACTTCAAGATTCAGACCGACCATAAGCCCCTCTTGTGGCTAAGTCAAATGAAGGGTGAAAACCCCAAACTACTTAGGTGGTCCATTTCCCTACAGGGGATGGACTTCACAGTGGAGCATAGACCTGGCACTGATCATGGCAATGCAGATGGGCTCTCCAGGTATTTCCACTTAGAGCAAGAAGACTCACCTGGTCAAGGTTAGCTTATTGTCCCAAAGTTTGGGGGGGGGGGTCATGTAGGAGAGTAGGGTCTGCAATCCTATGATCACCCAGATTTTTTGCTTTTGCTTCATTGGTTTACGACTTTCCCCGGCTGTGGGCCTGCCAATCAGACCCACAGCCTAGCTGTTCTCTCCCGAAATAAACACACATGTACATTAGGTGCATCCACCAATTGGAACTGGGCCGCCTTATCAGTCCCTGTATTAGCATACCACAGGTATCCAGGGCATCGGCGTACCCAGGGCCTACCAGGGGCTGCAGCATGTATTATGCCACCCCTGGATGGCCACCCAAATCTGACACAACTGGCTGCACGACAGCTGGGGCAAGGTGGTGTAATCACCCGTTGCTGTAGGTGTAGTATTCCTATACCTAACCCTAAAATGGACACATGGATTCCTGTCAGTCACTCCTATGGCAGGCCTTATCAATCCTGAAGGCAGAGTGCTGGGAATCATGTGGGATGGTGCTCTGGCGCGAGCTGAGCCCGTCGACGGCTTGCGGAACCAAGTCCTAATAGCCGTTCCATGGTGACGCGGGCCAACTACCTTAAAATGCATTATAATCCTCGCGGTTATTTGCTAACTTTGGCATCGCATCACCCACACATGTCGAGTAAGGTGTCATACGAATTGGAATACGAACCCCTCGCCAATCCTGGCGACGGGGTTAGCATTCCGCCCTTCTAGAGGGACACGACATGGAAGTAACCTTGAACCCCGGTTAAAGTTGACTCAAGCCTCAGCATCACAAAATGGATGCTGCCACCAGACACAAGTCTGACCTCCTGCTGCTGGGAGACCTTCCAGCGAGGGGAGCTTGGACAAAGGGTTTCCTGTCGAGGGCGGTGTTAGCACCATCCCAGACAGGGTTTGTGTATCCCAGGTAGGCAGGGCTGAAAGGAAGGTGATTGCAAGTGGCACCCCGGTGCTCACTGTACATAGCCCGGCTCAAACCAGTTTCGGGGCCACACCAGCCCCTGAGCTGGGGCAAAGCCGGACAAAGGATAGGGGTGTAACCACCCCCCTCCTGGCCCCACCCATAGGTAGGACCTAGTCACGGGCCAGCCCCTTTTCCTAGAATAAAGGTGGGAGCGGGTCCCCTTCCCAAATTGGATAATTCTGAATCTTGAACTACTTTCCACAAAAGGAACTCTTGACTTTACTGAAGACTCTCCCTTGTGGCTAAGGAGTAGCCACCCTGCACCAGCAGGCACCACCTAAGCGCTTGCGGTTTGCTGTATGTCTCTCCCACGGAACAAGACTGCCCAGCTCGACGAGACCCGGGTTCCCTGCCATCTCTGACCTTTTACCTACATCGTCAGCCCAGCTGAGATTCGTAGGTGTGACGAGACCTGCGGGACCGGCCATCTTCAGAACCTGCACGACGCTTATCTAGCACGCCCACCGAGGGACCCTCGAGTGAGTGCACCCAGGGTTTGAGAAGCCCTAACCCTGAGCGGCTCCAGCACCGAAGTCTGCCTCCCCAGCATCCACGAGATCTGCGTGGGGGCCCTTCCGCTCCTTGCTGCTCACCGCGTTGTCCGACCACTCGCCGACCGGCTTGTGGCCCTCTTCACGACGCACCATGACAGTTTTCATCACTGGTCTGGTTGCTCCAGACTGGCTCTTGCTCCCCTTCAACAGAGGAGTACCTCAGACCCTCCTGGTCCACTCCAGACGCCATCTTGACTCCACCGCGTGGGCTTGCCACTGCCAAGGTCCGCTGCCCCATTCCTGGGCCCAGCATCATCGACAGCAGACACCTTCGTGGGACAGCTCGCCCTCCATCCTGGTCGCCGCCGCGCCTCCTGGTCCGAGGAACAGCCGAGTCCGACGTCATCCACTCACCTGGTCGAGGTGACTTCAGCCGGTACCTTCCTGGTACCCCCCCCGATCGCTGGCTAGCGGTTGAGAACTGAGCCCCCTCTGCTTTCAGGTTTCCTTCATCACCGATCCAGGCTTGGATCTCGCTGAACATCGACACTGGTCGCCTGCCAGCAACTTCTTCTTTCAGGCTCCTGAGACTACAACGAGGACTCCCGACATCTTGCTGAACCCCACGCAGCCGCAGCCTCTGGGCTAGGTAACTCGAGCATTTCGGTGCTCCATCGTAGGTTCACTCTACAAGTGTCCAGCTCCTTTTCCGTTTAGTCCCACTGATCGGATTCCTCCGGAATCAGTAACTTTAGACTCTTTATCCTCTCCCATTCCACTTGCAGTGTAAATGGTTTCGTGCCCTTCGGGCATTTGTGTAAATTGTGCGACTAGAAGTATTTTCCTAAGAGTTTTGTATTGTGCTTAGCTCCCTGACTCATAAAGAGCCAGGGTAGTCTTGTTATAAATAAATATCCTTTATTTTCATAACAACTTGTGTGGTGTCCTTTCACTTGGCGTTCAAGGGGTATATGTGATGGTAAACAGCTGGCTTAACACGCCCTCTAGAGTTTAGCCTAAAGACTGCTCTTGTCCACGCTACTAGGATAGCTGGTCTATAAGGTTGACTTACAACCAATCATCAATAAGGGTCGTTTGTAATGATACACAGTGATCACTAGAATAGTGAGCACTACATATCAGGCCAACTTCTCACACCGGCTACGATTCTTCCCCCTTCCTCCTTACCACCCGGGGCCTCATGGAGCGCGTAGTCTCCTCCCGTAGCTTCCCGGCGCAAACACGCCGTGTATGAATACTTCCGCATAGGGTCACGAGTGCGCGTGCGTGCTTCTATCACGTAACTCGACTGGGGACGCGCCATCTTCGATCGGAGAGGAAGTTTTTAGAACTTTAAAAACATCAGAAAATAATTCAATCTAACAGCGTTCATACATTATTTAACGCTACGGGCAATGATCAACAATTATCGCGATTTTATTCTAACTTTAGGCATTTTGTGGGATCACCTATCTTGAGGAATTTGTTTCAATAGGCATTGAGCCTAACCATCACAAGCGCCATGTTCCAAAGCTTCTTTTTTATCTATATCCAAAGACCGCAGGTCACCATCATTTCCTAAAGGTAGTGTCAGCGGAATAGTGCCAAAAGAAACACCTCCACAATCAACTACCCTCCTTGGCACAGGAAAAATTGCTTATTTCCAAATAAATATTTTTTATCCTTCACTATATCATCGGGGTGTGGAGCACTCATCACAATGTTTTTTATATTCGTGGATAGTTAAATACCCAGGGGGACCCCGTAATGAGGCTTAGCCATGGTATACTTCTCTCACTGACACCAAAGGGCACCACATTTCCCCAGATCCCTCCACAAAAAGGGGTCCCGAGTTTTCAAAGGGATAAACCTGGTCACAGTTAAGATACAGTCAAGGTATTAATCACATCTTTTAATAGCGTCTTATTGATAACAGTGTAGGACCATCTGAGACCTTAACCAACCTTATTCCACCCAATAAGTTCATTTAGCCCATCTTGGTCACTTTTTTCTTGAAATATCCAGCGGGCTTCCTTAGAAGCCAGGATTCTGTCAATATTCTGTGGGCTCCCCATTACCTTCTTAAGTACTACCCAGGTAAAATTGTGTTTCTGCATATGGCAGTGTTGCACCAGTTTCGTGGTTAATTTTCCTGATTTTATAGTACTCAAGTGTTCCTGCATCCTGATTTTGTTTTTTCTAGTTGTGAGCCCTATGTATTAGAGGCCACATTCACACATTAACCTATAAACCACATTTGTGGCATTACAGTTACTGAAATGAGTTAAAAACCATTCTCTCCCAGAGTTAAGGCTCACACTCGAGCTTTTTTTTGTCAGAGTACACACCGAGCATGCTCCACAGGGATAATGACCATGTGGAATGGTGGTTTCATTAGGCTTCTGTAGAGTTACAGTACGGGTGTGGACCAGTTTGTCCTTCAAATTGCTCGACCTTTTAAAAGCAAATCTTGGCAGTGGCATCCTGAAGTCCTTATTAGATAGAAGTGACCAGTGTTTCCGTATGGATTGTCTAATCCTAGTTGCTAGTGGATCGAACGTCATCACCACCGGGACACATTCATCTTTAGCTTTCTCATTTTTTTCCAACAGCACACTGCGTGGAGTATTTAAGGCCCTCTTCTTAGCTTGTCTTATTATTCTTAGGGGATCATTTCTCTTCTTCAGCTTCTTACTGAGTTCTTCAGATTGTTCCATATATGTATTAGTAGAGGAGCAGTTCCTGCGGTAACGCAGGAACTGTCGCACCGGCAGATTATCCCTCAATGCTCGCGGATGGTATGAGTCATATAACAAGAGCGAATTCCTGTCTGTGGCCTTTTGATGTACACGTGTGGTCAATGACTCCTCATTGACCTCTATATCCAAATCCAGATAAACAGCGGTGCTATTGTTGTATGACCACGTGAATCTGAAACTGGGGTCCTGATGGTTCAACCAGTTAAGGAATTCCAGTAGTATCTCTTCTCCTCCAGACCATATGCAGAGCACATCGTCTATATATCTCTTCCAGAGGCATATATTCCTCTGGAAGGGGTTGGTGGAATGATAGACGGTATGTCCAATACTGGTGCTTTGGCGAAGTGATTGGCCCTGAAGAATTTGCCCAAAATTACTGTGGCAAAGAAACATGTTGGCGTTGGAAATGGTATGCATGAATAGCAACCTGTCCATTTTAATTTGATAAAATACACTCAGTAAATAATAAAGTGATTGCTATAAGAGTGTTTTTGTCAATTTTAATCACAGCCGTTCATATCGTGTGATGTGACCTGTTCACTTCACTGCACCTACAGTTTTTCTTTTCTTTTGGACACCTTTCTCTTTTTCTTTTGGACATAATGACCACCGATGATGATAAAAGTGGGCACAACTGGTGAGTACCAACCAGTGACCCCGTTGGTGGTGCGCACGTGAGGGGTCCTTTTGTCTTTCACATTTTTTGTCTGTCACACGTTTTCCCTCATGATTCAGAAAATCCCTTTGGTTCTGAATGTATACGGAGTTAAGTTGAAAGGAGCTTAGTATTTAACTTTCAGGAGACTGTCAGTTGTAAAAATTTGGGTTTTAATGAAAGGCGGAAAACGTTTTGCGACTATCTCATAAAAAAGAAAAAAGAGGAGTTTATGGAACTTAGAAAATTACAGTACTTCGCACACGTTTTAAAAACATTGAACCTAAAAAGAGCCGCCTTAGAAACCAGGTTTTGGTGTTTTGATGATCACCCTCTGGAGAGGCCAGGGGTGGGCTGGCCACCCTCTGAAGAGGCCCTCTCACAGACAATAACCAGAGTCAATACTAAAAGCTTACCTTGTCTCTGACTCCTCCGCGCGTTGATCCCGTAATCTCTGGGTTAAGTCCGTGGTCAGATTGTTTTCCTGGGCCAGTAACTTTCCCGTGAGAGGGTGGAACTTCAGTCCGCAGAGGGCTGGCGGGCAGTCTTTGCCCAAGAATCTGTGCTTCTGCACCTCAGAGGCTGCCAACATCGGAGCCAGGCGCTGAAACAGCACACTGGCAAACACTACTGCAGGAACTCCTGCATGTTAATATATTTTGTAAACGTTCATCTTTGTTTTTAGTTTCAGGACAGGTAACTGTTATTTTTTCTTTTCTTTTTCAGGACAGGTAACTTGGTGCAGAAACCTGCCGGATTCCCAGCGCCCTCCCCCCTGCGCAATCCATCTTCACCATTCCCCCGCACCCTTCCCCACCCTCTCCTCCAGCAGGTACCTTCCTGAATCTCACAACCGTCCAGGAGGGAGTGGGGTCTCCAGGCAACTCGAATGGCGGGAAAACTGTACAATTCTGATTAGTTGCAGGGCAGTTGATCACTGCAGTGACTGTTAGAGTTAGCGCTCTAGCCTCTGGCTAGAGCGCCACACGCAATGCATAGATTGCGCTCACGTCGACGGACGTGAGCGCGCATATATAATAAACGGGCGTGCGAACAAAGCTCAGTTCGCGTCCAACCATAATAGCGAAGTGTGTGTGTGATTATTGCGCGTCGCGCGTGCGAGGCCCAGGCAGGTGCAGGCAGGCCCCCACCCCCTAACACAGGGAAGCCTCAGAACACTGGCGACGAGGGTGGGCCCCTGATTCAATTTCAGAAATCGGAGCAGCCCCAGCTACCCACGCCACCGGCCTCCGAGCTGCAAACACATTCCTCGAGCCTGGGAAGGTCTCGCCCGACGGTGCAGCGCACTGAACTTGCTGGTAAGAGTCCACCGGCACTTCACGGAAGGGGAGAACCACTGTAGCCTTTGCAAGCACGTGGGTAGTGTCCCGACGCCCTCATGAGCGACACTGAACAAGCAGGCCCAGCAGGGGTGCTGCCCCATCACCCCGCGTCAGGGGTCTTGCCTCCATTCAGCGAAGCAGCTGACCCAACAACAGCCGCCCCGCGATGGCAGACCTGGCTGGGCAGGCTAGAAAACTATTTCATTGGGTCCAGGGAGACAGATGGATCAGTGAAACGGTCCCTCCTCCTCCAATACGCCGGGGAAGAAATATACCTGCTTTTCAAGCACCTGCCCGACACGGGGACCCCAGATGACTACCAGGCAGCAGTGAGGGCTCTGAATGCGCACTTCGACCCCCAGGTCAACCCCGACTATGAACATTTTAAACTGCGCCAAGCAAAGCAGCGCGAAGGGGAGTCGGTGGATGCCTTCCACACGAGATTAAGGGCCCTCGCAGACACGCATCTCGTAGGGGACAGGGCCAAAGAAGAGATCCGAGCGCAAATAATACTGGGAATCAGGAGTATGACGCTTCGGGGGCTGATACTTCGAAAACCCAACATCACGATGAACGAGATCCTGGTCCTGGCCAGAACACACGACTTGTCAGTGGCGCGAGCAGAAGAGATGGACCAAGCCTTAAGCAAGGGTGCCGACAAAGGCGTAGAAGTGAAGGTAGAAAAGGCGGACGCAGTGCGAGCAAAAGAAAGGCCGCAGAGGCCCCGGGACCGGTGAGCCCCGGATCCAACCCGACAGTGTGGATACTGCAGATATGACGACCACCCTCTCAAAGCTTGCCCGGCCAGAGGGAAAACGTGCACCAACTGCGGCATCGACAACCATTTTGCGTCAGTTTGCCGGAGGAAAGCACAGAGAAGCGGAAGTAAGTGGGACAGGCCGCTGCGGAAGATGGTGCGACAGCTCTCACAAACGTCGCTGTCGTCACAGCGAAAGCCCGGGAGGGGACAAACCAAGGAGCATCAAGACTCAAGCACGGACTCCGACGATGAAGATGAAACGTACCTCATATCATTCACCAGGGCCCTAAAGAGTACCAGACGACCGCAGCCACGGTGCGACATACTCATAGCCGGATCAGCAGTGAATGCCGTGATCGACACAGGTGCGTCCGTAACAGTGATGGGTGTACAACAGTATAATCGCCTCAAGCCAAAGCCCGAGCTCCGACGATCCAAGGCTAAGATATACGCCTACGGAAGTGACACGCCGCTTCCGCTGAAAGGGAAGATGACAGTGGGAGTGCAATCAGGACAAACAGAAATTGTCATCAACATCCACGTAATCGACCAAGAAGTGGATACATTGCTCAGCGGGCACGCCGCAGAGGATCTAGGACTCATCACGTTCCTCCGGATAGTCCAGGACAGGCAAGTCGAAGACCTGTTGGAGACATTCCAAGGCCTATTCTCAGGACTAGGGAAGATCAAGAGACCACCAATACGTCTCCACATCGACCCAGCGGTACAACCGACAGCCCTCAGGCACAGGCGAATTCCTTTCCACCTACGCCCGCTGGTAGAGGAGGAGCTCCAAAGACTGGAGGAACAGGGAGTGATCGAGAAGGTCACAGGGCCCACACCGTGGGTATCCCCAATGGTGATAGCTGAGAAACCACGACAACCTGGGAAGATCCGGCTGTGCATCGATATGCGTCTCCCCAACAAGGCCATCAAACGGGAGAGGCATATCACTCCGACCATGGATGACATTGTATCGGATCTAAACGGCGCCCGATGGTTCTCGAAACTGGACCTGAACGCGGGCTACCACCAGCTCACCCTGGCGAAAGAGAGCAGGTACATTACGACATTCAGTACGCACCTAGGGCTGAGACGGTACAAGCGTCTAAACTTTGGGATTTCGTCGGCCGCCAAAATCTTTCAAAACACCATCAAAGACATTTTGATCGGCCTCCCTGGCGTCCTAAACGTGAGCGATGATATCCTCATCTACTCCAAGACAGTGGAGGAGCACTACAGACATGTCCGGGCCACCCTAGCACGTCTACAGGAGCACGGTGTCACCCTACACCGGGAGAAGTGCCAACTGTTTCAACAGAAGATTGAGTTCTTCGGATACGTGTTTACTAAAGAAGGCATCCAGGTGGACCCCCGGAAGTCACACGCCATCAAAGTGGCGGCAGCCCCCATGTCAGCAGGCGAAGTCCGCAGCTTCCTGGGGATGGCCACTTATTGTGGGAGATTCATCCCGAACCTGGCCACCCTGGCCGAACCTCTCCAGAACCTCACCAAGACAGACGTAATGTGGCGGTGGACCAACGCTGAGGAGGCAGCGTTAGAAGCGATCAGAGAGGCGCTGCTGGATCAAACAACACTCGTCTACTTTGATCCGAGCAAGAAGACCGAAATCCTAGTGGATGCCAGCCCCGTAGGGCTCGGCGCAGTCCTAGCTCAAGAGCAAGAACCAGGACAATGGGCAGCTTTAGCATACGCCAGCAAGGCCCTCACAGACACAGAAAAACGATATTCCCAAATCGAGCGTGAAGCACTGGCGATTCGATGGGGCTGCCGTCATTTGCATCTGTACGTATGCGGACACCCGTTCACGGTGGTGACCGACCATCAGCCGCTGGTGCCGCTATTCCGAGGGACAGCGCCACACCCTCCCCCACGGATAGAACGATGGGCCATCAGCCTGCAACAGTACCACCTAAGCGTAGTGTACAGACCAGGAGCCAAAAACCCAGCGGACTTCCTGTCCCGACACCCCGACCGCTGTAGCAAGCCTGAGCCAAAAGACAGTGAGGAAGAGGCTGAGGGTCATCTTGACATGGTGGCTGCGCTGATGTGTCCCCGGGCCCTGACGCTAGAAGAGGTCCTAGAGACAGCTGACCAAGACCCAGTAATGGCCAAGGTCAAGAGCACCGTTCTTGAGGAAACCTGGCAGCACTTTCTTCAAACAGCAAACTCGTGGGCCAACGAAGACAGAGATGACCTTCAACACATGTGGAGGGTACGCCACGAGCTGAGCGTGACCAGAGGGGGGCTCCTCCTAAGAGGCTCCAGAATTGTTGTCCCTGCGGCCCTCAGGACAAGAGCTACGCAGCTAGCCCACAAGGGACACCAAGGGACGGAGAGAATGAAGGCTCGAATGAGAGAAAAGGTCTGGTTCCCGAAGATGGACGACTATGTCGACGATGCCGTCCGTAGCTGCCAGTCATGCCAGTTGACGGGTGGAGCCCAACCTCCGGCACCCATCATAACGGAAGAGCACGGGCGACGCCCATGGGAGAAAATCAGTGTGGACTTTGGGAGCCTGCCCGACGGGCGAGTCACGCTAGTAGTCATCGACAGCTACTCGAAATACCCAATAGTAGAGGTATTGCCGTCCACCGCCTTCGTGCACGTAGGTCCCGCCCTGGAAAAGGTGTTTGGGATGTTCGGGTGCCCCGAAGAACTGCGGAGTGACAATGGGCCCCCATTTCAAGGGCACGAGTTCGAAGAACTCCTAAAATCACATGGCATCCGACACAGGCGCATCACCCCACAATGGCCCCAAGCCAATGGGGAAGCAGAACGGTTTATGCGCACCATCAATAAAATACTGCGCATCGCCGTGTCCGAACAATCAGACCCAGAGCAAGAACTACAGCGATTCTTAGGGGAGTATCGCAGCACGCCCCATTGTTCCACCCGCCAGGCGCCCTGGGCCCTAATGTTCCACGGACCTCGCAGAGATGGGCTACCAGTAGCCCCAGGATGGACGGCGCCGCCATTCAGCGAGGGGGAGGCGTTCCGGAGGCGCCAAGAACGCAACAATCGAGTCAGCAAGGCGGGGAGAGCCGTGAACAGAGAGGTTTGCGCTGGAGACACGGTGGTCCTAAAGGAGCGCCGACCGGGAGGAAAGTTCAAGACACGGTATGAGAAGGGATACTGGAGAGTAGTCGACTGCCGGGGGACCATGGTGATGGCGCGCCGAGGGAGAGACGTGGTCACCCGGAACATATCATGGTTCAAGGTGGTGAGGAGGTCCGTAGACGACCGAGAGGCGGCGGGCGTAGACGAGGACCATGACCCTGAGGACCTCCCAGCCAGGGCACCTAGCCCCGCTCCTCGGGGCGGCCAAGGGACGGAGCCGGACAGCGCAGAACGCCCGGGCAGTGAGCCAAGGCAAGAGGCGGCACCTGGGACCCACGTCCCGGCCTCGCAGAGAGCTTCGAGGTATGCACTGAGGGAGAACCCCAGGCCCAGCAGTCGGCTGAGAGACTTTGCGTGCCAAGTAAGTGATGCCGCGAATTAAGCATTTGAACTGCCGTCAAAGGACTGAGTTGGAGAGGGATGTTACAGTTAGCGCTCTAGCCTCCGGCTAGAGCGCCACACGCAATGCGTAGATTGCGCTCACGTCGACGGACGTGAGCGCGCATATATAATAAACGGGCGGGCGAACAGAGCTCAGTTCGCGCCCAACCATAATAGCGAAGTGTGTGTGTGATTATTGCACGTCGCGCGCGCGAGGCCCAGGCAGGTGCAGGCAGGCAACACATGCCCCCACCCCCTAACACAGGGAAGCCTCAGAACAGTGACCATCACGACGTGCCTGCGGGCACGGCTTACGGATAGGGAATACACATTTAACCTGATGTATTTCTCTCAGTTGCTTTATTTTCAAACATTATATCTCGGACACATTAAGCAAGCTTTGCCTCTTTCTATTTCTGAGGTGTCCTGTCTGAAAATAAAGCACCAAGGGGCATATCAACAAGGGCTTTATCTCTGCTTTTTTGGCTTTAAAAGCCAAAAAAGCAGAGATAAAACTAGCATCCTATCAACAACAGGGTGCTAACATGCAAATTCGCATGTTAGCACCCTTTTACTCTACGCTTCCCCTTGCATCTCTAATGAGATGCAAAGGGGGCGTTCCAGAGTAAAATAATTGGAGAAATGTCGCTAAGCGACATTTCTCCTATTATCAAGAATATCGCTAACCCTGTTAGAGACAAAAAAAGCAGCGCTGACCGCGGTTAACGCTGCTTTTTTACGTCTGGTATTTTTCTGACTTAGCCATGATATCCTATGGAAGGAGGATATCATGGCTAAGTTTGTGAGTCCCTATCAACAAGCTAACGTGAGATTATCGCTGGGTTTCCAGCGATAATCTCACGTTAGCCACTTAGCACCAGGATTTTTATCGCTATTGAGATAAGCGGTGCTAATAGCACGCTATCTCAGCGATAAAAATCAACGCTAGCCGGCGATAATTATCCGAGCGTTAAGTGCGCTCAGCGATAATTATCGCCGGTTGTTGTTGATATGCCCCTAAGGGGCATATCAACAAGGGCTTTATCTCTGCTTTTTTGGCTTTAAAAGCCAAAAAAACAGAGATAAAACTAGCACCCTATCAACAACAGGGTGCTATCATGCAAATTCGCATGTTAGCACCCTTTTACTCTACGCTTCCCCTTGCATCTCTAATGAGATGCAAAGGGGTCGTTCCAGAGTAAAATAATAGGAGAAATGTCGCTAAGCGACATTTCTACTATTATCAAGAATATCGCTAACCCTGTTAGAGACAAAAAAAGCAGCGCTAACCGCGGTTAACGCTGCTTTTTTACGTCTGGTATTTTTCTGACTTAGCCATGATATCCTATGGAAGGAGGATATCATGGCTAAGTTTGTCTGTCCCTATCAACAAGCTAACGTGAGATTATCGCTGGGTTTCCAGCGATAATCTCACGTTAGCCATTTAGCGTGATTATTTTTATCGCTATTGAGATAAGCGTTGCTAATAGCACGCTATCTCAGCGATAAAAATCCACGCTAGCCGGCGATAATTATCCTAGCGCTAAGTGCGCTTAGCGATAATAATAGCCGCTTGTTTTTGATATGCCCCTAACTCAGAGAAATATCACGTTACATGAACTCAGTGTACGCCCTGTGTATGAAACAGGTACTCGGATCTGCGCTTCCACAGAGAAGCACACCATGTTATGGCCCCTGTTTTTAGGTCGCGCTTTGATTGACCTGCTATATCTCTTCTGTGGGGTTTGGCAAACCCATCAATTTCCATTGGTTACTATCAATGGCATTCAGAAATGCTGGCTTCTTATTGGCACATTTCTGTCAAAGTCCCTCCTTTTTGTGTTTAGCTCTCTTTCTGGCGATTTCACTCCAAGAACATTTTCGTTGTCCATCATGGCGTACAGCGTATGATGGCCTCTCTTCCTTCCTCCTATTGTTTTTTTTTTTATAGATGCCCTGCCCTGCTGGTTATTGAGGAAATATGAATTTTATGATCAGTTATGTCCCCTATCTTAGACCCCAACGGCTCCATGTACATGCTACAAGTACATGTATGTTCCCTCCAGTTCCAGCTATGAAGACGCAAATACATGTGCGTCCAACGTCAACATGTCCTCTTTCAGATCCGCCATGAATGGGTCGAATATTCCATTCCTAAGTATGATTGGCCACCGACTTTATATGGTTCACTTTTCACGTTTTACAGTTCAGGCGAGTAGGCCCTGAATTCTGCCATCAAGCCTTTTCCTGCTTCTGCCTCTGAAATGCTCCAGACTGGACCTGCATCGGTATCCATGAACTTTGTCCTACTCCCTGCGCGGCTAACGGTGCCTGACGTGGCCTGTTGCCTGCCAAAAACTGTACTCAGCCTTCAAGTTATCTGCTCCGCTCCTCATCCAATGCATTCCTGTCTAGTAGTTTAGGTAAACATCCTTCCAGCTACCGAGCAAAGGGCTCGGCCTCGCTGTCTTTATGCAAGTAATTCATAGCCCCTGTTACCATGGAAGATTCCTGCCCCCTCGCATCCCATGTAGACACATAGACGCTTGTACATGCACTAACAGTCAGTATAGAATAGATTCCGTCCGAGAGACCTTTCCTTTTGGATAAAACAGTTCCTTAAACAAAGATATTAGATACAATTTGGGATTAGGTTGACCTGACCCCCCAGACTTCTGTCTCCACATGTAGAGCTAAATGTCAATTCCCCTTCACCCTCTAGTTGCACGTCAATCACACGTCATGCGGCTGCGCGCGCATCTCTGCCAAATATTTCTGCTGACACTGCAGGATTCTCTTATGGATCCACCCACTTGTGACATCATTTTAAATGACGTTTCTAGTATACGCCTATTATTACGCCTATTTTCATTACGTATGTGTATTCTTATCTGTATTATCAGCTGTTACGCCTCCTGCATCTGTCTTAATGCAATGCTTTTCATATATATATATTTACTTGTCAATAATGTATTGCCTATCCCTTCCTGAACCTTCGTGGTGATGGAATAAGATTGCCTGGTTCGAACCATAATTCCTTTGTAAGGAATAAAGTCCTTTTCAGAACCTCTAATACCACGGATTCTGCCTCTTATTTTGACTGAGTTATTCTTACTAGACTTTACCGCATAAAAAATAGTACAGGTAATTTAAATATTTACCACATTATCAGGGGCCCATGATTTGTCTACACAAGGGCCGGGTGAATACTGCTCTATGAACCCGCTGCCCGGTAAAAGACCTGTCGGTTGTTTGCATTTATTTAGGGTTTTTTATATAGCACGAACTCGGTCTGTAGGTATTGGAGCGGTTTACATAGAAGCCGTATACGTTGCACTATGGGCCATTCAAAGTCTGACGCCGAAGAATCGAGAGCGTTACAACTACAGCCTTGAAAAAGTCGTCTACATGAAGAAATACGAAGCGGCTGTCTGCGCCTACGCCATACCTACGTGTCAACTAATCAAACAGCTATATTTAAATACTGTTTATATATGGAATTTGCTTTGCTGTTTAACTTTGGTTATTTGGAGTGCTGTTCTAATTAAATTTAGACCGACCACAGTGTCGGATCAAAACTACATTGTTGCTGTGCTCTGAATTGTATTTACATTTTTGTTTTGCGACCCTTGACCCTCGGGCTGGTCGATCCCCCCGCCGCTGCAGCTCCACCTGACCAGTGTCCTGCTTCCTGGACTTGCCCCTCGGCGCTCCTCAGCTCATTTTCCTCCGCTTCTCTGCCGTTTCTCCCGCCGTTTTCCCGCCCTCGCCCCGTGTGACTGACCCTTTCTCTTTTGTACCCCCGTGTGCTGTTGCCTGTCTTGTCACCGTTCCCTCGCCCCTTTTCTCTTTTGTACCCCAGTGTGCTGTTGCCTGTCGTGTTGCCATTCCCTCGCCCCTTTTCTCTTTTGTACCCCCGTGTCCTGTTACCTGTGCTGTTGCCGTTTTTTGCCTCCGCGCGCCCGTGTTTTTCTCCCGCCGCTGCTCCCCTGCGGCCCCGCCCACCTGCTGACCCCTACCTTCCCGCCTCCCAGCTGACCCCTCCTCCCCTTCTACTCTCTTATGGCGGCCGCTGCGCGGCGGAGTTAGCGACCCTTGACCCTCGGGCTGGTCGCTCCCACCGCCGCTGCAGCTCCACCTGACCTGTGTCCTGCTTCCTGGACTTGCCCCTCGGCGCTCCTCAGCTCGTTTTGAAGTACTGGGTTTTTGAGAACCAACCCAGCGGTGCCAGGGGACACACCCGAAGACTTCGAGTTCTTCCTGTTTTAGACCACAGAAACACAGAGTCTTCTAGATGAAGTCAAAGATAGTATTTATTGGCTGCAGACCAATCACAGGTATCCGAGAAGTACAGCACAGTGTATGTTCTCAGGAGACTGCTCCCAAACCAAAAACCAGTCTTTTCTTATATACAGAATATTACGCTCTGGGCAACACCGCCCCTATTTTACAAGTGGTCGTTCACATATTTTCGCTTCAAAGAAAGAGCACAGTCATGATGATAATCCCACATTTCAGCTCGGTCAGCACATAATTGTTTACCCAGCGAGGCTCAGAACCCTCATCAGATATCAGCAGACCCCAATAAAACGGACACCTCCTCCTCGTAAAACAGGCCATAAAGTAGGAAACAGAGTCAGGTGTGAAAGGGGTTAGTCAGGAGTCGCGTGGGATACACGACTTTATGATGTGTTGGGCCCTGATGCTAATCCCGTGATGCCGCAGTAAAAGGAACCGGCCGGGCAGGACTGACCTCGGGCAGCGGAGTCAGTTTGCATAGGTCAGAAAGAAGTCAAAGGAAGATTGCGTGTCCTTTAGGCCCAGGCATGGCCTCAATGCGCAGCCTATGTGAGGGCAACCACAAAATGGTTACCCTTTTAAAATGGAACCAGAGGGTTCGACATGTAGTATCGTATACACGGTGAATTCATCGGTGAAACATAACGAAAACACTCATACATACCGCATTAGTCATTTGCGGTTCGCTGATACCGAAATCGGCAGGGTAGGGCCATGCTACCAACATGGTTCCGAAATTTACAGTACCACAGACCCTCCTTTTGCCCTCACATAGGCAATGCCTATACTCATATTAATCTGAGTCCAGGTCTATATTCATAAAGTCATGAAGATGTTGCTGTAGCATCATCCTATTGCTTAGTTCGTCCCTTGATACAGGTCTCCTTACACATGATGCAACGCAGAGGCTACATATTACAGGAGCACACTGTACACATAGACAGAACAGGAAAAGAATGGCCAAGATCGTCCCAGCGACTATTAGAATCTTCCATCCCCAAGCTGATATCAGTCCCCAGAACCACCCCATCATCGGCCAGTCTCCTTTATCCACATGAATGGATTCGGAAATCTTATGCAGTTTGGAAATGGCCTGATAGACTGTTGGAGCGGTATCTGGTATGAAAATACAGCAGCTTGATTGGATAACCTTGCATACCCCACCACGGTCTGCAAGTATGACGTCTAGAACCATACGGTTCTGCAACGTCATGAGGCGATCCGCTTGGAGCTCAGCTGTCAAGTTACCAAGGGCACCAGCCGTTACATTAACGGTGGTTTCAACTACACAAGTCAGTTGTCTCAGGTTCCTACTATTGACCATTGGTCCCCAAAACGGCAGGAAACCCAGGAAAAAGTCTCCCGCTTCCTGACCGGCAGTGTCCTCCTTGCTAACAACGCCTCTCACAACTCTGGTCTTGTGATAATCAGAGGCGGCAGTAAATGTCGGCGGTAGCAAATTTGCAACATAACACGTGCCCGAGAAATCAGGGGGCAACCATGTATATGCTTGATCATTACAAACAAAGTATGTACCCTTGGCAGCCAAAAACGCAGGGGAAAACTGTGATGGGAAATGTACGTTTCAGCACAGTCACTCTTCCCTAATTGAGCTCTTGGATTCTGACCATTACCTTGTAAACAGAACCGACCTATGTGGGGTACGACCCAAATCGGTGATGAACTTTTACGCTGTCTCTCGCCCAGACTAATGCTATACCCCGTCGCGTTCCAACCCACATAAGCTCGCAGCTCATCCTTGGGAATAGATGAATATGCATCGATATCTCTGCTCATATCGGCAACTCCTTTCATCAAGGCTTTATTGTTCGTGCTAGGTCTAATGGAACGCGGTGGTCGTGGGGGATAGGTCTTAAGTGCAAAAAGAAACACAGTCTGGAATGCCCATGATGACCCATTATAGCTAAACGGCAGCACCAGATATGGGATACCCTTGTTAATGGAATGCGGCATCAAACCACACACCCAGCAATTTGTCGTATTCATAACTAGTTGGTGCTAGTGCAGAAGTTGAATAAACGAATTGTTTACGAACTCAGAACGTCTAGCTTGTTCGTGTTCAGGCAGAGGGTGGAAAGAGTGTGAGGAAACAGTAGGAGGAGGCTGTATAGTGGGTGCAAACGGCACTTGAAAGGACAATAATACATAACCTACAGAAAACATCATCATGCTAAATAGGACAAACAGACATAATATTACAAAACGTTTGCTATTCATTACTTTACATATTCTGCTCTTAAAATGTATTTCCTCAGCGGGTCTCTTCATCTCGAAAAACTCCATCCTCTAATCGTGCTGTTCGCGGCGGATGAGTATCTTCTGCTAAGGAGTACACCTGTCAGTCCAGGGAACGCCCTAGACCAACCAGACCGTTGACCTAACGTCTCCGGCTTGTGCCCCAAAGTCTTGGCACCGCGACCCTACAGTTGAACCCGGATGGCGGTTCGAAAAAGCAAAAATAAGAAAGTTTTTCAGATGGAAGAGAGAGCTGCACTTCTCAAAGAAAAAAAACTAATATCAAAGAAAAATAATTATTTGTCCATAGTTCTCGGCCTCAAATTGTAGCGACTTCTTGCAGGTACTGTTTGGTCTTGGAACAAGAGTTCAGGCTCTGTAGTGTCCAATTGAGTTGGCGGTGGCACAGTTTCTTTCAAGATGTCATCGCTTTCCTTCTCAGAAAGCGTTCCTTTTACTCGTGCATCGCTGAACGGCAGGAAACGAGGCACAGTCTCAGTCTCTGAGTCAGTGATCCCTTTCTGGACCCACTGGTCGTAAGGCAAAGGCAAAGGGACCCTCTTGCAGTGAACGCCGTGTATCCAGTTCTTTTTCCCTTTTACTCGAACAGCCGATCTCGTGGAAAGAAGGACGAGATGGGGGCCGGTCCAGCGGGGCTCATCATTCTTTGTCCTCTTGAAGTTTTTGACAAGCACCCATGATCCAGGATTGATAGGATGTCCTGGAGTTTCAGAGACCTGAGGCAGAGTATCATGCACCTGTAAAACACGCAATTCAGCCGTCAATTCATACAAATAATCAAGCAGTACTGGATGTTCGATCTCACTGAATTTTGTAGGCCTTGGCACTCCCCATATATTGGCCGGGCGGCCAAACACGATCTCGTAGGGACTGAGCCCCACTCGTGAATGCACAGTCATTCTTGTTGATAGGAGCGCTAGGGGCAGAGCGTCCGGCCATTTAAGACCAGAACTCGCTTGGATCTTGGCTAATTTGAGCTTCAATGTGCCATTGCAACACTCTACTAGTCCAGCTGATTGGGGGTGATTTGCAGCGTGGAATTTCTGCTTTATACCTAGTCCCTCACATACATTCTTCATCACTCGTCCCACAAATTCACTCCCATTATCACTCCATACCATTCTTGGCATTCCAAATCTAGGGAAGAATTCTTTGACAAGGGCTTTAGCTGTGGATAAGGCAGTATTGTCTTTAAGGGGATATGCTTCTATCCACCTTGAGAAAGCGCAGACAACAACAAGTACATATTTCAAATTGTTGCACCTTTCCATGTGGATGAAATCTAGCTGCAAAACCTCAAACGGATACGTTGGGGGCGCAAAATGACCAGCTGGAGTTGGGGTTCCCCTTCCAGGATTGTATTTCAAACATACCATGCAAGTTTTGACCACATTCTCTGCACACTTGGGAATTCCAGCATTCTGCCATACTGGAGCTAACAACTTGCAAATCCCTTTCACACTGATATGCGCCATTCCATGTGCCATCGTGACCACTGGAAGCACATATGCATCAGGTAACAACCATCGCCGGTGTTCTGACAAATCAGTCCAACAACCATTTTCATCCAATTTATCCTTACTTTCTTTCCACATGCTCAATTCTTTCTCTGTGGCTTCAGCTTGAAGGGACTTCACACTCCCTATCGTGTCTTCACACATTCCAACATCACCAACCCATCTTGCAGGGCCTGCAACATACATTCGATTCGTCACATCTTTTGCTGTTTCTTTCGCGATTTCGTCAGCAAACGCATTACCACGACCAACATCATCAATAATCTTCTTGTGGGCACTGCATTTCACAATCGTGACTTGTAATGGCAAGATCAACGACTCAAGGAGATCATTCACCAACTGACCATTCTGAATCTTAGTTCCATGCGAAATCAGGAACCCACGTTCTTTCCACAAGCGCCCAAAGCTATGGGCCACGCCAAAGGCATACTGACTGTCAATATATATGTTCACTTTCATTCCTTTCGACAACACGCATGCTCTTGTAAGTGCAATTAATTCTGCTGGTTGAGCCGAATTATGAGGTATACGTGCAGTTTCAACAATCGTGTGCAAAGTCGTGACAGCATATGCAGCAGTCGTATCACCATTCGGAAGCTTGAAACACGAGCCACCCACCCATAAGGTACCATCACACTCAACCAGGGGAGTATCTTTAAGATCCACTCTCCCTTTTGTTTCTTCTTCTGTCCTGAACAGACAATCATGCTGTTCAATCTCATCTGTGTCTGCTGAAATCGGTAATAATGTAGCTGGATTCAGCGTATTGCACCTCTTTATGTGCACATGACTCGCTAGTAGTGTCAACTCATAACCTGACAATTGAGCACTAGTTAAGTGCTGTGTCTTTGTCCTGTTCAATAACGTGTCCACTGCGTGTGGAACCATCACAATCAACGTGTTATTCATTACTAACCCAGCAGACTGTCGAATAGACACAGCTGCTGCCGCTGTGGCTCTCAAACAACTTGGAAATGCCTTGGCTACTGGATCCAAAGTCGACGAAAAATACGCGCATGGACGCTGTCTGTCTCCAAAAGACTGTGTCAGTACTGACAACGCACAACCTTCTTTCTCGTGAACATACAATGTAAAAGGTGTACTGTAGTCGGGGTTACCCAATACAGGAGCCGAGCATAATGCCTTACGTAATTCCGAAAAACTTTTCTGACACTCTTCAGACCATGGGACGGGATTCGGTGTATCTTTGCATGTTAATGCTATCAAGGGTTTTGCCAGCAAAGAAAAACTCGGGATCCACTGCCTACAGTATGAAGTAATACCCAAGAAAGCACGCACTTCTCTCTGTGTTCTTGGCACGCTCAATTGTGCAATGGCCTGAATTCTTTCTGGGGTCAGTTTCCTTCCCTCCTTTGACAAGAGATGACCTAAGTAGGTCACTTCTTGTCGACAATATTGCAGTTTTGAGAGAGACACTTTGTGATGAAAGGCAGACAAATGACGCAACAATGACAATGTAGCTTCTCTACAAATCTCCTCAGTATCAGCGGCGATTAGTAAATCGTCAACATACTGAATAAGGGTAGCACCACTAGGTAGAACAATTGTATCAAGCTGCGTTTTTAGAGCCTGACTGTATATTGATGGACTTTCACAGTAGCCCTGCGGAGCGCGTTTAAAGCGGAAGCTGCGACCTCCTAAACTAAAACCAAAAATATCCCTGCTTTCCTCTGCAATCGGAATGCTAAAGAAGGCATTCTTTAAATCAATCACTGAGAACCAAGCAGCGGAAACTGGGATCATAGTTAACAAGGCAGTTATATCAGGGACAACTGGAAACTGTGGCACAACTATCTTATTGACCTCTCTAAGATCGATCACAAATCTGTAAAAAGGTGGCTGAGAAAGGTCAGTACGTTTTAAAACAGGCAGAACCGGACTATTGCAAACGTTGCCTCTTGTCTCTTCAATTACATCCTTTTCAATCAAGTCATAAATGATTGCTAACAACACTTTCTCACCTTCATTAGAGATCTTGTACTGGGGAATGCGTGGCAATTTAACATTGGCTTTCAAAGTGACCGCATATGGCGGTATTTCCAAGAGACCCACATCGTTAGGACCAGAAGCCCAAAGGACATCCGGAAGAGACGACAATTCAGCTGGCAGTTTATTCTTCGACAAATACATTGGAGAAATCACTTCCCTACCCAGTGTAAGTTGTACTCCAGAGGGGGAACAATATAATGTCGCATGTAATCTCTTTAACAAATCCAATCCTAGCAGATTTTCACCACAACCTGTCGTTAGGATAAGGGGTGCTTTCAGCTCACAAAGTCCAACAGAAAGGGGCATAGGACTAGAGATCGGGTTCCTAACCGGGGCGCCAGAAAAACCTACTGAAACATTCATTTCGCCAGACAAAGGCGCACCAGGGAGTTTTGAGTGCATAATTGAACTCTTTGCAGCACCAGTATCCAACAGAAAAGGCTCTGATACACCCGCTGTAGTCACCTTGACATACGGTCCACTCTGGTCCACTGGCACTGAAACAACTCCCTCTCTCGGTCTATGGCTGTCCTAGTAATCATTACCTTCCGCACTTTCATCTTCTGCATAATAGTCGTTATTATAGTACTGAGCTGTCCCACCAGTTACATTGGCTTGCTGATCAAAACTATTCATCGTATTTTGAGGCGGAAGAGGACGCGCGTTCTGGGGAACGTTCCCACGCCCTCTACCTCTAGGAGCTTGCTGACCACCTCTACCTCTCATGCCATAAGTATTATTCGTGCGCTGCAACAATATAGGACAACTATACTTAAAATGACCTTCTTGTTTGCAATACGAACACTGATTGGGACCCACAGGAACACGCTGTTGGGAATACCCGAACCTTCGCGAGTTACTCTGAAACTGTTGGGGCTGTTGATAGTTACTCTGACCTTGCTTATAGTTATTCTGATCTCCATGTGGCGGGTAAGCCTGCTGTAAAAGAACCTTCGTCTTTAATTCTTTTGTTTTCTTGTCTGCTCTATCCTTCTCATCTTTATCCCTATTTTCGTAATACTGTGCAGTAGCCAGTATTTGCGCTGATGAGGAAACAGCCCAAGAACTCTCTGAATCTTTTAATTTCTTACACAACTCGGGAAGCAAATTATGCACAAATTTATCAACAAATAACCGTTGACCATCTTCCGTACTCATGTCTTGACCACTGTGGTCGATAAATGTTTCTTCAAACCTGGTGAAGAAATCAGACACTGTTTCGTCTTTCTTTTGGTTGCATGCGGATAATTTATCCCAATTCACACGCATCGCTGGCATTAAAGTCTTCATGTAAGTAATAATTCTACCAGGGAGTTCTGCTACTAAGGGCTCAGGTTTCGCACCACCAACTTGTCTAGTGTCTGTAGCAGTGATATTAGCCCATGTGTCACCTAGTTCTGCAGCATGATCTGTATTACGAATCAACCCCCATAAAGGCTGCGGAACAACATTCCCGAACAACATATCTAAGTCAGCTAGATTCATGACACACGATTCTGCAGTCTGTGATAACTCCTTATAATATCCTGCGGGGTTTTTACGGGGGGCAGGCAATGTCTGCTTAAGGGCTAAAACTTCTGATCGCTTCCAAGGAACATATACCCAAACACGCTGAAAATGAGCTGGCATAGCAGCAATACCGTTAGCGGCATCAGCCGCAACCGCGTCCTTCCATACCGGAGGGACTTCTCTCATAGGGTATTGTCTAACCTTCCTGTCAGAGGAGTCACGTTCAAACAGTGACTGAGAAAGACCTCCGATCCTAAAAGACAACAATGTCGCAACTGCCCTCTCAACATCGGGGCCCACAATCGTACCTTTTCCAAACTCAAACCGTACATGACACAATTCCTGCGGGCTTAAGTCCAAACCATGATCTTCCAATTCCTCACAGAGGAATACACACATTTTCTCGAAAATGTATCTCTGTTTCGATGCTTCCCATTGATGAAAAACATTTACAACAGACTCTACGTCATATCTTGAAGGAAAAACGATCCATTTATATGCCATGTGGTCTAATACTTCCTTCTCTTCAGAACCTGGCAGCTGACTACGCAACTGCGTACGTTGTGAACCAGGGGTAGTACTAGATGACCCAAAGAGAGGCGATATAAAACTAGTGACCGCGCTGGCTATTCGTTGTCGTGTAGAAGGAGAAGTTGAGGCAAGAACAGGGGGAAAGACAGAGGGAAGAAAAGCGGGTACAGATACGGGTACAGGGGTCGTATCAGGAAGAGCGCCGAGGGAGGCAGCTGATGTACTAGGTAAAGTCGCAGGAAGCGCAGAAACGATAGGCAGCGAGACCGGCGGCCCTTGAGAGGGCTGCGCCGTAGGGATAGGAGCCGGCTGAGGAGGAGCTGGCGGCTGCGGGAAAGCTTGCGGCAAATTAACTAGAGGCCGTACATTTAAAGGCTGCGGAGGCGCTGTAGCACTCTGGGGGTGGCGAACTCAGCAAATGTGACATTAGGGGATCTTTCTCCTTTTCTTCTGACGCATCTTGCTGAAGGGGCGGCAAAACTGGGTAGCATTTATCAATCACTAATTTACGTTGCCTGTGCAGCTCCTCATTCATTTGCTCTTCTTCATTATCTTTAAACTGCAAGGCTGCTTGCATTATCGACATACCTTTCTCTCTTTTATTTTTCTTGGCTAGTTTCATTTCTTTCTGTTTGGCTTCCTTTCGCCATAGGCGGAAAGAATCAAACATCGCCGGCCGGGCCTTTTTTTTAAATAATGTAACTTCTAAGTTATCTAGGATTTCTGTGTCGAAATTACCATTTTGGGGCCATTTTAAAACACCATCCTTCCTGGTGTATCGGATCCATACTTCATTATACGCAATGGGGCCCACGCCATGTTTCACATAAAGCTCATACGTTGGAGTTCCAATTGGAGGAACCGGATACGAATCCTCTAATCGGGAGTCCCTATTACAACCCAAACAAAACAAAATTCCAAATATACCAGAACCAGGCATCGTTGCTCACTAGTCTAGTTTCAAACTTCAAAGGATTATCGAATACGATAGTCTCGTGAATACACGAGTCCTTCGGCTTTGGCACTTGCAAGTTCCAAATCAAAGCGATCCCAAAGGGATATCAAACCAAACTAAGGACTGGGAGACGCTCCACTTATACTTAACTGAGGTATCGATGACGTCACCAGAAGACTCGTTAAATTGTTTCGCTCTACCAAATTATCAAGGGTCCAAAACAGGGCGATTGTCAGGGCAACAGTCCTTCGTAGCCGTCGGGACGCGGAGAACCTCGCAGTAAAGACTTTCGGACCACGTCGACATGCAGGGGTCGATGAAGTGGCGGCCTTCCTCCAGAATTTTCACACGAAGCCCCTCACGAACCTCTGGCTTGGACCGGTACCGCTGAAATCGTCCCGAGTTGGGCGCCAACCCGAGGTACTGGGTTTTTGAGAACCAACCCAGCGGTGCCAGGGGACACACACGAAGACTTCGAGTTCTTCCTGTTTTAGACCACAGAAACACAGAGTCTTCTAGATGAAGTCAAAGATAGTATTTATTGGCTGCAGACCAATCACAGGTATCCGAGAAGTACAGCACAGTGTATGTTCTCAGGAGACTGCTCCCAAACCAAAAAACAGTCTTTTCTTATATACAGAATATTACGCTCTGGGCAACACCGCCCCTATTTTACAAGTGGTCGTTCACATATTTTCGCTTCAAAGAAAGAGCACAGTCATGATGATAATCCCACATTTCAGCTCGGTCAGCACATAATTGTTTACCCAGCGAGGCTCAGAACCCTCATCAGATATCAGCAGACCCCAATAAAACGGACACCTCCTCCTCGTAAAACAGGCCATAAAGTAGGAAACAGAGTCAGGTGTGAAAGGGGTTAGTCAGGAGTTGCGTGGGATACACGACTTTATGATGTGTTGGGCCCTGATGCTAATCCCGTGATCCCACAGTAAAAGGAACCGGCCGGGCAGGACTGACCTCGGGCAGCGGAGTCAGTTTGCATAGGTCAGAAAGAAGTCAAAGGAAGATTGCGTGTCCTTTAGGCCCAGGCATGGCCTCAATGCGCAGCCTATGTGAGGGCAACCACAAAATGGTTACCCTTTTAAAATGGAACCCGAGGGTTTGACATGTAGTATCGTATACACGGTGAATTCATTGGTGAAACATAACGAAAACACTCATACATACCGCATTAGTTATTTGTGGTTCGCTGATACCGAAATCGGCAGGGTAGGGCCATGCTACCAACATGGTTCCGAAATTTACAGTACCACAGTTTTCCTCCGCTTCTCTGCCGCTTCTCCCGCCGTTTTCCCGCCCTCGCCCCGTGTGACTGACCCTTTCTCTTTTGTACCCCGTGTGCTGTTGCCTGTCTTGTCGCCGTTCCCTCGCCCCTTTTCTCTTTTGTACCCCCGTGTGCTGTTGCCTGTCGTGTCGCCGTTCCCTCGCCCCTTTTCTCTTTTGTACCCCCGTGTCCTGTTACCTGTGCTGTCGCCGTTTTTCGCCTCTCCGCGCCCGTGTTTTTCTCCCGCTGCTGCTTCCCTGCGGCCCCGCCCACCTGCTCTCCCATTGGAGGGCCTACCCTCCCGCCTCCCGCCTCCCAGCTGACCCCTCCTCCCCTTCTACCCTCTTATGGCAGCCGCTGCGCGGCCGCGCCTCTGGCGCGCTGAAGGCGCGTCAAAGGCAAGCCCGTCTGCGCCCGTCCGCGCCTGTCCCGCGCCCAGCGCCAGACCCCCTGGCCCCTGCAGAAGCCAGCCCACCCGCCGGACTTACGCCGCCGCCACCCTCAATGCACTCAACACCGGCCGGATCCCCGGTTGCTACCGAGCCACCCCAAGACGCTCCCTCGGGCCCTTCACCTGCCAATCCTGCAAGTTCTCCTGCATCCGGACCTGCACCGCACCCGCCAAGCCGAGCACCAGCAACAACCACCTGAAGTGCATCCTGCTCAACACCCGCTCCGTCCACAGACACGCCGTGGAACTCTGGAACCTGCTCGACACCACATCTCCAGACGTCGCCTTCCTCACGGAAACCTGGATGAACGCCTCCTCAGCGCCCGACATCGCCATCGCTATCCCGGATGGATACAAGATCACCCGGAGGGACCGCGTCAACCAAACAGGAGGCGGCATCGCCATCGTCCACAAGAACACCATCCACATCACAACCAACTCCGACGACACCCTCACAGCCGCCGAACATCTTCACTTCCAGATACACACCGACCCCAAGACCACACTCAGAGGCACCCTCATCTACAGACCCCCAGGACCTCGCACACAATTTAGCGAAGACATCGCAGACTTCATCAGCCCACACGCCCTCCCCTCCGCTGACTACATCCTCCTAGGGGACCTCAACTTCCACCTGGAGAACAACAACGACAACAACACCACCACCCTGCTGGACAACCTCGCCAACCTCGGACTCAAGCAACTGGTGAACACCCCCACCCACTACGCCGGACATACGCTTGATCCAGTCTTCTCCTCCAGCAAGTACATCTCCTTCAGCCACTCCACCGGACTCCACTGGACAGACCACAGCTGCGTCCACTTCAGCTTCAGAAGGACCACGACTCACCACCACCCGCAACAGGTTCCCCGCAGGAGCTGGAACAAGATCACCACCGACCAGCTCACCACATCACTGAGCCAGAACCCTCCCGCCAGCTCAACGGACCCCAACCAAGCAGCCAACAACCTCACACAGTGGATCACCAACTGGGCTGACGACCTCGCACCGCTGAAAAACCATCCCAGCAGGCCCGGCAGCAAGAAAGCCTCCTGGTTCAACGACGACCTCAAGGACTCCAAGAAGAACTGCTGTACCCTCGAGAAAGCCTGGCGAAAAAACCCGCCTACAGACAACATGACCACCCTCAAGCACGCCACCCGCAAACACCACCAGCTGATCCACACCACCAAGAAGACAGCATTCAAGGAACGACTAGACAACAACGCACACAACAGCAAGGAACTCTTCAGCATCGTCAAAGAGCTCTCCAACCCCAGCGCCGGAAACAACGACATCACTCCCTCACAAGACCTCTGCGACTCACTCGCCTCGTTCTTCCACAACAAGATCGCCGACATACACAACAGCTGCGGCACACAGACCACGCACCCGACCACCGAACCGACGCCCCTCACCACCACCCTCCGCGCCTGGACCCTGGTCAGCACCGAAGACACCATCCACACGATGAACACCATCCACTCCGGATCGCCAACCGACCCATACCCCCACCACGTCTTCAACAAGGCCGACTCCGTCATCGCACCCCAACTCTGGGACATCATCAACTGCTCCTTCAACACCGCCACCTTCCCGGAGAGCTGGAAGCATGCCGAACTCAGCGCCCTACTGAAGAAACCATCAGCAGATCCCACCGACCTCAAGAACTACCGCCCCATCTCGCTCCTCCCGTTTCCTGCCAAAGTCATCGAGAAGACCGTCAACAGACAGCTGGCCGCCTTCCTCGAGACAAACGGATCCCTGGACCACTCGCAGTCCGGCTTCCGAGCCAACCACAGCACCGAGACCGCCCTCATCGCAGCCACTGACGACATCCGAGCCCTGCTCGACAACGGGGAAACAGCGGCCCTCATCCTCCTGGACCTCTCCGCAGCGTTTGATACTGTCTGCCACCGCACCCTAGTGCAGCGCCTCAGCAACATCGGAATCCAAGAGAAGGCACTAGAGTGGATCATCTCAGTCCTCGCCGGAAGAACCCAGAGAGTCTTCCTCCCCCCGTTCAGATCCGAGGCCACCGAAGTCATCTGCGGCGTACCACAAGGATCTTCACTCAGCCCCACCCTCTTCAACGTCTACATGAGCCCCCTCGCAGCCATCGCACGCCAACACAACCTCAACATCATCTCCTACGCCGACGACACCCAGCTGATCCTCTCCCTCACCAACGACCCAGCCACCGCCAGAACCAACCTACACGAAGGGATGAAAGATGTAGCCGAGTGGATGATGAACAGCCGCTTGAAACTGAACTCAGACAAGACGGAAGTCCTCATCCTTGGATCATCACCCTCTGCCTGGGACGACTCCTGGTGGCCCCCTGCCCTGGGCAGCACACCCAAACCAACGGACCACGCACGCAACCTGGGCTTCATCCTGGACTCCTCCCTCTCGATGACCAGACAAGTCAACGCCGTCTCGTCATCATGTTTCAACATCCTACGCATGCTCTGAAAGATCTTCCGATGGATCCCCACCGAAACCAGGAAGACGGTCACCCAGGCACTCGTCACCAGCCGACTGGACTACGGAAACACCCTCTACACCGGAACCACAGCCAAACTGCAGAAAAGACTCCAACGCATCCAGAACGCCTCCGCACGTCTCATCCTGGACATCCCCCGACACAGCCACATCTCCGGACACCTGAGAGACCTGCACTGGCTCCCCATCAGCAAGAGAATCACGTTCTGACTCCTCACCCATGCACACAAGGCCCTCCACGACCTGGGCCCCAGGTACCTCAACAACCGCCTGACCTTCTACACTCCCACCCGTCTGCTACAATCGACCAGCCACGCCCTCGCCGCCGTTCCACGCATTCGAAGAACCACCATGGGAGGAAGATCCTTCTCCTACCTGGCAGCCAAGACTTGGAACTCCCTCCCCATCCACCTCCGTCTGACCCAAGACCACCTCTCCTTCAGGAAGCAACTCAAGACCTGGCTGTTCGAGCAGTGGCGGACCCCCCTCCCCCAAGCGCCTTGAGACCCTCCGGGTGAGTAGCGCGCTATACAAATTTCTTGATTGATTGATTGAGAAGGACACATACATCTTTGGTAGGTGCGAGGAGATTAATTTATTCATGACGCCTGAGTGGACGGAGTCAAGGGTGCTCTTCGGCTGCCGCTCCTGACCAGGCGTCCCCTGCAAATAGAAGTGGGGCGCCTCTTAGTCGCTCCACGGACAGGAGCGAGCCAAGGTGGGGAGCCCTTCAACTGCTTCACCAATAAGACGGGCGGCGCTGGTGACGTCATCTAGAGGCGCCTCAGTGCTGCATGGTGCTAATGACCAGCGCGGCCTACTATGCAACAGGGAACTAGGTTCGAGTACCAACATGGGTGCAACATTATCCCGGCGGAAGATGATACAAGGTGAGCATGGTAATGGAGGGTCCCAAGGGAGGGGACTACCAGAAGTGTAGACTTGAATGCTTTATGCAAACACTTATTGTGCAACCATTTCTCTTCTTTATATGTTGGCGCATCGAGGCTTGGGGGTACAGAGAGAACCTGCCTGAAACACAGAAATGCTAGGAGGCTGTGTTTCCTCACCATCATCAAATACATTTCGGCACATCGGGAGGGTCGACCAGCCTGCGGCAGCTGCATGAAGCAGATGGTGGCAGAATCCCATCGAGAACTTCCGAATCATCCTCACTGCGCCAGCAGACATGGTTAGTATGCAGTTTGGCTGTAGTTTTGCTCGAGTCTTATGCGGGCAGAATCAAGTTAGGCGGTCTCCATCCCCTTACTGAGACCTTGTTCTACAAGTTGCATTGATTTCCCCATCGTCTCACGGAGCATCCTTAATGAAGAGGGCCCGTCTTTTGTCTGATGTGAGTGTGATGTTATCTCTTTTTCAAACTTTCAAGACAATGAGTCTGCGAACTGTGAGTCTTCAGCTGAAGTCATTCATTAAGCACTCAAATCCAGTATTTTCTCATTAACATCACTGGTTGCAAAGGGGTTGTCTTGCTCTAAAAAGTGAAATGGTTTCTTAAGCATTGCATCTGTCTTGCAGGCCTTCAGTTCACTCGTTCCTCGCTCTAGGTGGCGTCTCTTTGCCTCATTGTAGCACCTTCCATTTTATTACCTTAAACAATAGGTGCAGCTGTAAGTTTGGGATCCCCGTGCCACATTATGCCTGTTGCATTTAAGGCATTGTTATGTTTCATACAGGTACCCCGATATAGGCTCAGATAGTAACCAAACCTTTCACCTATATTTCCCCTGACATTACACTACATAACGGTTCTTGGTACTGACGTTTTACCTAGTTACGGTACTGCTTAAATGACTTTAGGTTTTCTCCGAAAACTAGCCTCATTCATTATGCAGGAGGATTCTTGGAATCTCAGCAGGACATCCATCTCCTGCATAATAACTATGTATAAGGGTCATTCCTTCCCTCATCCTAGTCCGACATAACACAGGATGGTAGATCCCCTGAGGGTACCACTTTGGGCATATAAACACCATATCTTTGCTGAGGCAGGAGAGGAGAAAAAGAACTTCCATGCTGACACACTGACGCAAGACGCTGAGGTTCCTGCATGCAGACACTCCAGCTCGCAATGGTCTAACATCACTCGCGGGATGTCCATCTCAAGACCAAGACGGGGTTCCATAGTCTCTCACTTCAGGTAATGGGGTTGGCTTTATCCTAAGGAGATTCTTGGCTCTATACCTACATACATGCTAGGTACACTTAGGTACATCTGGTTAGGGTCGCATCGTAGGAGTACGCATTATCACTGTCATGTATTTTTATACCTGCCTGTATTCATTGTTTTAGCACTATAGTAGGAATCTACCGTCCTTTTACGATGTTGTTGCTTATAATCTTTTATAGCTGTTTCTGTCTTTTGGTTGGTTCAGAACACCTATTTTACACTAGAATGACGCTGGTTCAATAAATGCTCATTGAAAACGTCTCCACCGTTTATTCTGTGTATCTCTCTGAGACAAAGTGAGCACGAGTGACTGAGCGAAAGGTACTGTACTGTTTCCACGATCCCTGTTGGGACAGAGTTGTCATGTTCGATAGTTGCCGAGAACTATTCCCTCCTTGATAAGAGAAGTTTATAGTGGCACTGTGAGCTAACTGGTATACAGGCAAACATACCCAGTGGGGGTGTCTGGAATCAGTCTGGACACCCATCCCACAGTCTATGTTGTCTAAACGCGCAGATCCTATATAGGTTTATAGGAACTACACGACGTCATCTACCCAGATCTGGCGCTTTACGGTTGTGATGTTGACTCTAGCCATAGGGGCCAGCTGCTACACCTATAGCGCAGTGGTTGTGCATTGCCTTCACAATAATAACTTACTGTGTGTTCGAATCCCACCAGACGGGTAATGTGTCTGTATTGCTTTTTATCGCCTGCAACATGCTGTGGGTAAACCGATGGGCACATGCTCGAATTCAGAGGGGTGGTCGCAAAGGCTGGAATATATTTCCTGTATTTTAAAGATGTCCCCCTATCGCCTGACACAGTCAGTGGCAAAATATTCTGTATGGTTCAAAGTAAACTGTGAAACCAAACAAAAACCTTTTATCAAAAACGGTAAGATCGGGGATGTGGGTGCATCGCCAGGTTTACCATGGCCCACTAAGGGCAATTGAGCGGAGATCATGTGTTATTGAATGTGAAATCGGGAGTTCGATTAGTGAAGATCTATTAGTGTCTGTTACATTGTTGGAGCTAGTTGGGTACAGGTTCGAGATCTGTCTCTTTCTCTCATTCTGTTTTATTTGGGCCATAGCTGATGTAGTGTCCTGCGAGACACGTTCTAGTGTCCTGCAGGAAGCTGTACTTCCAGCCACTCCCCTGAGGGCTGGACACACTGTACCCCACACCCATCCATCACGGGTGTCACGAGTGACGTGGCCCCGCTAATAAAAAGGCCCGGGTGCACGTGCTCGTGGCCAGTTACCAGTACCAATACTACGTGTCCGGGTGGTCCTTACTGCAGGATGTGGGCCTAGGGCCCACGACACCACAATGGCGACGAGCGGGTCCGACCCTACGCGCGCACCGGTTGGTTCTCTGTTGTGCCCCGAGGAGATCGGTGCCCCGAGGCTCCCTGCACTGGTATGACTGTGACATGACCCTACGGCCGCCAGCCTACTCGCGTTTTGGCCTGGGAGAGAAGAAGGGGGAAATGCTGCCAGACCACTGATTGACCCCTCGCAGACACTGCCCACACCTCCAGACCATACGAATGCATCAGCGCTGGGCGCAATCATAGGCGGCAGAGGAGGACGTGGCCCCTCCGGCAGGGAAGACACGACCGGCCTGATGCTACACCCACCGTAAGCACCAGCACGCTATTACCCATATGCGGAGGCCCGATCCGGTTGGGGAGAGGAGGAGAGCATCGGAGCTGCAGAGTCAACCCATCCCTCCCGCAAGCGAACGGTGCACCAGCGCGACACAGATCCCCGTTCCGGCATCATAACTCTCAACGAGGCTCACAACAACAACAAAAACACAGCCCAGGTGGCTTCCGTTAAATGGAAAGAAAAAACGGTGAGTGAGCTCAGCTCCAATCCAATGCCTGAAAGGGAAGAATACTCATAGGAAAGGCCCAGCTCCTCTAGGCATATAGCACAGCCACAACGGGTCAGAGCATGGCGGCTCAAGTATGCACTTCACCCACAAGAGCAACCCCTGACAACAAATTGCCTGAGGGGAGGCGGCAAGCCTAACCAGGGAGAAAACGGCCAAAGCACCCAGGCAAAGGGGAGCACTTACCTTCCCTCTTACAGCACGCCCTGCACGAAATGCTCCAACATCTGTGTTACAACACCGCACCAAAGCAGCACTCAGCCCAGTTCCTGACTCCAGTCAGAGTAGAGGCCTGCAGGTACCAAAAAAACAAACGGGCCCTGTGAACTGAAGCGTTGCACTGCCACCCAGTGGCTGCGGGTGGTACTGCACCCGAACGAAGGCAGGGCATTATGTACAAGCAGCCTGGCAGCTACATCTCCACCCCAGTGTGACTTACAGTCTCAGCAACGCTGCCGCATTACGGGACTTAGTCACCGCACCCCTAGCACTGGTGAGAGGTACTGCATCTTGCGCTGCAAGCAGCCAGCCAGCACCTAAAGTGACCCCCCCCCCTGCACCACTCATTCCACGGACACACTCCCTCTGAATCGCAGGGCGAGGGACAGCAAGCAAATCACCAGTGCCTCCGGGAAAGTACACGAGGCACTACAGACACTATCCGGGATAAAAGCCACAAACCTCATGCATGCAAGAGAGTATGTGGTGAATGAATAAAGGGGAGGTCTTTCCCACAGGAGACACACATCCAAAAGCCAAAATCGCAAACAAGGAAAGGCAGCACTGCCAGCACGACCGCTGATCTGCATGATGAAGATGTCAGCCGCACAAGCCCTACACTAAACAAGAGGCAGACGTGCGGTTAGAGGGGTCCTCTGCAGTGCCTCCAAGGCCTCAAGGAACACAGTGGTATTTAGAGTCTGTGCACGCCGTCCAGAGAGACTGCTGACCCCACAAGAGGCCCGAAGATACCTCACCAAAGACAGCGACACGTGGCTAAAAAAAGTCCAGCCGAGGGGATCGCACTACAGGCAGCAGAACACCAAGCAAGCCCCACGAAAAGCATAAGAAGGGAGTAATGCTTCAACGCACAGGGAGCGCCAGCAAGCACTGCTGTCAAAGCCGGCAGCTGGTGATCTGTTTCCCCAGCAAAGGCTCACCGAGTGTCAGCCTGAGAGAAGAGCACACCACAAGTGGACAGCAGCCACCACTAGCAAGAATGGACGACCAGCTGGGACAGCGACGTCTCAAGGGAAGCTACCACCAGCAACAGCACAAGAAAGACTGGTGCAGAGCACGCACCACCAGTGGTTGCCCAACGCCACCACCAGAGAAGAGGTCGCATCACCCGCCTCTTCTGGTCAACAGGCACAACCGCCAACCACACCACAGGCACACCAGTGCCAGAAGGGAACGCCCAAGGCGAAGACTGAGTGCACATGGTCCGAAGCGTGCAGAAGACCACATCAGTGAATCCGACAGCACGGGCAAGCGCCCGGGAGATAGATACATCTCTGAAAAGAAACACAGCTGAACGCAGCACAGAGAGCGACCACGTCCCCACTGCACCAGCGAAGCCCCGCAGTGGGCCGGAAGCAACAAGGTCCTCCTCAACACTGCCTCAAGATGGAGTCGGCGGTGACCCACGGCAGGCAAGGAAGGAGTCGCTCCCGCAGCGGCCCGAAAGCGACACAGTGTCCGCGACACAGTGTCCTCCTCAACACAGCCTCAAGATGGAGTCGGCGGTGACCCACAACAGGCAAGAGAGGAGTCACACCCGCAGCGGCCCGAAAGCGTCACAGTGTCCGCGACACAGTGTCCTCCTCAACACAGCCTCAAGATGGAGTCGGCGGTGACCCACGACAGGCAAGAGAGGAGTCGCACACACCACGTGACAGGCCACCACAGCAACAGACGCTCCAACGCCAGCGACACGTGGCTGGACGTCACGTCGCCCAACAAGCAAGGAGCGCGCCGAAGAGAAGGCAGAAGCCGGCGCCATGACGGCGGCCCCTCGAGGTCCAAGCGCAACGCCCTCGAAGAAAGAAGAGTGACAGCCCTGTCACCCTGAAAACCGGAAGACACAGGTAGACTGAACAGACCAGCAGCAGGAGAAGACCAAGGACTCACAGCAAGCCAAGAGCTCACCCTGACACATTCGACAGCCACCAAGGCGGACCACCGTCCCAGGACACAGCCTCACGGGAGAACCAAATGTACGCCGCAGCAGTCGCGAGCCGCGTCGCTCCACAACGCTTCCCCAGGTGAACGGCCACTCCCCAAGTGTCGGCAGTCCAAGTCAAGTGGCATCCCTGCTCCTGTCCGCAGAGGCCACGGGTGAAGATCTGCTCCGAGTGTCCGTCCTCACACCGCCTCAAGATGGAGTCGGCAGTAGCCCCCAAGCCAGGCAAGAGAGGGTCAACACACTCTACATGCTTAGCTGCCACAAACACTCAACATCGGCAAGGCGGAGGCACGTGGCTGCCCAGGTCCATCCTAACATCCGAACTCTCCCAGCAAATCACCACCACCTGTCATTCCGAATCACCACATGGCTGGCAACCATCACCACGCCAGCCATCGGCACATGCGTCAAGCACCACTCCCTGAGTCCCGATGGACTGGAGTCCGAAACGGTTGCCACACAAGCCGACTAAATGGAACCCAAAACCACCTGTGAACCTGGACTACACCGGAACAGCGGCAGCGAGTGCAAGTCTTGGCCAAGACTCATCCACCCGGGAGGGTTGGGCGTGCGACCAAGCACCGGCTCCTCGGCGGTCCTGCAGCTGCCCCCAGATGGCACACAAGCAGCGGCTCCAGTGCAGCCTTCCTATAGTCCCGCAGCAACCCCGACGACGGGCCTCCCCAGGCGGGAGAGCGAGAAGAGACATTGCCCCACCGACAGGGTACCGGTCACAGCCAAGTAGTTCAACAGGGACAGTCGGTCCAGCAACACCTCCGTGAACTCTCACGTTAGACTCCATCCATGGTCATGACGCAGCCCACCAAAAGAACTGGTAGATCTCACCACAGACCATCACCGACGTCAGCCAAGAGGAAGCCATGCAAGACACGTCATTGTCAGCGAACGGACGGTATGCCGCGGACATCTCCAAGCCAGCAGTCGTGTCCTGAGTCCCTCAGGTTAAATTACGGGTGTCGGCCGAGAAGGTCCTGCGGCTAGCCAAGTTCACCAGCCCATGTCTGATGTCGTCCTGCCACCTGACTCGTGAGACTGGTGGACCCTGTGGTATTCAATTAACTGTTTGTTTCTTCCCCACAGGTTGGACTGACACTTTGTTTGTCCTTCAATAAAGTTGGGGAGGAATGTAGTGTCCTGCGAAACACGTTCTAGTGTCCTGCAGGAAGCTGTACTTCCAGCCACTCCCCTGAGGGCTGGACACACTGTACCCCACACCCATCCATCACGGGTGTCACGAGTGACGTGGCCCCGCTAATAAAAAGGCCCGGGTGCACGTGCTCGTGGCCAGTTACCAGTACCAATACTACGTGTCCGGGTGGTCCTTACTGCAAGATGTGGGCCTAGGGCCCACGACACCACAGCTGACAGGGCGTCCCACTGCTTTTTTGCAGAGGGTGTATGGCTATGCTACGTCCCCCAGTCATGGGATGATATTAACAACGCTCTTGCCACATGATGGCACAGGTAGGAATCGTTTACCACTGGTCGTCTGTGACCCCTTTTTACAGCTCTAGTTTTTTTTTTTTACAAACCTCGGATGTCTATGTCGTCATACTTCTCCTAAGGGTTACCCATTAGATGAAATGCTCTCCGCTCCAGCGGCACTAGATGACCGGGAGAAAGCAAGAAGGTAGATTTCAAGAATGCTTATGATATTTAGGAGTGCATTTCCAAGTGACTGCACCTGTTGGGCATACCATGCAGTCTCAAGGTAAAGTCTCACAGCAATGCAGACAGGTTATTTATTCAAATAAATCCTGTGGGAAAAGTTGCCACTTGTTCACTTCCATGTAAGCTTTTTCAACTTAATAACTACCTTTCTAGCTGTTATTTAACTACACTTTTTCCATGCTGCAAGACACAGAGAACATCCTTTGCACCCTCTTTTGGACTTTATGCCAAGGAATCTAGAAAAAAAACATATTCTGTAATCCGTATTTCAGAAATAATTTTCCTCCAGAGTGAAAATGGTGTAGATTTATTGCAAAATATTTGCTAAACATACAAAATACATCCATTACTTTTAAGTCATTCTACATGCCAAACTAGGAAATCTTAGTCCCCGATTTAATCTTTATTGTTTGAAAAATAGCAGACATTCTTTCACTATTTATGCTCTAATGAAATAAAAAAAATAGACAAACTGATTGGTAAGGTCACTGCGCTGTATTGTGGTCGTTCCTGTGACCCATGGTTTTGGCTGCAGATAGGCTGGCACCACTGCTTTCTGAAAAGTGTCTCACTCCTGCTCTGGATTAGGTGGCACGTGCCCCTGCTGGGTCCATGGTCCGGTGTTTGTCTGTTACACAGAAAAACGCGTCTCTGTTAAACTGTAGTTTGAGAGTACCGCAATGGAACTGGGACTCTTATGCCAAAGCATCCCGGGGAACCAAAAAGTAAAACTGAAAAAAAAAATTGGAGAAAAATTACTTGATGTTTCAGAAATCGCTTTATCCCTTAGTGGTGTTTAGTGTAGGTTCTTTTACAAACCCCAGTCATCACATAAGGTTTCTGAAATGCCTCAGACCTGGCAGGCTCCCTTGATACTCATGAGCAGCAGTAAAGAGCAGGCTCACCACTGAAGAGAGTGACCACTTCACCTTTCATCCCTTTGTGCCTGCAAACAGAGCTGAATACTTCACCATTCATCCCTTTGTGCCTGCAAACAGAGCTGAATACTTCACCTTTCACCCTTTGTGCCTGCAAACAGAGCTGAATACTTCACCATTCATCCCTTTGTGCCTGCAAACAGAGCTGAATACTTCACCTTTCACCCTTTGTGCCTGCAAACAGAGCTGAATACTTCACCTTTCACCCTTTGTGCCTGCAAACAGAGCTGAATACTTCACCTTTCATCCCTTTGTGCCTGCAAACAGAGCTGAATACTTCACCTTTCACCCTTTGTGCCTGCAAACAGAGCTGAATACTTCACCATTCATCCCTTTGTGCCTGCAAACAGAGCTGAATGCTTCACCATTCACCCCTTTGTGCCTGCAAACAGAGCTGAATACTTCACCTTTCACCCTTTGTGCCTGCAAACAGAGCTGAATACTTCACCTTTCACCCTTTGTGCCTGCAAACAGAGCTGAATACTTCACCTTTCATCCCTTTGTGCCTGCAAACAGAGCTGAATACTTCACCTTTCACCCTTTGTGCCTGCAAACAGAGCTGAATACTTCACCATTCATCCATTTGTGCCTGCAAACAAAGCTGAATACTTAACCATTCATCCCTTTGTGCCTGCAAACAGAGCTGAATACTTCACCTTTCACCCTTTGTGCCTGCAAACAGAGCTGAATACTTCACCATTCATCCCTTTGTGCCTGCAAACAGAGCTGAATACTTCACCTTTCACCCTTTGTGCCTGCAAACAGAGCTGAATACTTCACCATTCATCCATTTGTGCCTGCAAACAGAGCTGAATACTTCACCATTCATCCCTTTGTGCCTGCAAACAGAGCTGAATACTTCACCTTTCACCCTTTGTACCTGCAAACAGAGCTGAATACTTCACCATTCATCCCTTTGTGCCTGCAAACAGAGCTGAATACTTCACCATTCATCCCTTTGTGCCTGCAAACAAAGCTGAATACTTAACCATTCATCCCTTTGTGCCTGCAAAAAGAGCTGAATACTTCACCTTTCACCCTTTGTGCCTGCAAACAGAGCTGAATACTTCACCATTCATCCCTTTGTGCCTGCAAACAGAGCTGAATACTTCACCATTCATCCCTTTGTGCCTGCAAACAGAGCTGAATACTTCACCTTTCACCCTTTTTGCCTGCAAACAGAGCTGAATACTTCACCTTTCATCCCTTTGTGCCTGCAAACAGAGCTGAATACTTCACCATTCACCCCTTTGTGCCTGCAAACAGAGCTGAATACTTCACCTTTCACCCTTTGTGCCTGCAAACAGAGCTGAATACTTCACCATTCATCCCTTTGTGCCTGCAAACAGAGCTGAATACTTCACCATTCATCCCTTTGCGCCTGCAAACAGAGCTGACCACTTCACTAGCTGATCATCATTTGCACAAGCGTCGTTGACACCCCATACTACCGTTTGTTTTTTAAATTGCATATAATATCCACAATCACTTCAAGTACATGTGTTGTGATCAGAAGTCCCTGTCACCCCCTATACATTCCGTCATACATTTTAAGTTCCTTTATTTGTATTTTTATTTATCCCCTCATACCCCTTTATGTTAAAATAGCCATAGCTTTACTGTACAGTTGCTATAAAAGCTTATAATATGGTATAGTGTGCATTTTTTTATTTTAAATAATCACTCCAATGCATTAGTTCTGCGATAAAAAAAAAATATATAATATTCACCGGACGTCGTTGGGTTGTCCATGTGTTGTGGTGATTACCATGACTTGGGGATGTCACTGTGTTGAAGATACATATGAGTGAGGCTACGCTGCTGTAATGTGCAATAATGTATAGTGTGTTAATGTTCCTATTAGTGTCAAAGCCTTCATGTTATGTGACGCCCAATATGGTTTTAGGGCTAACAGGAGCACGCAGGATCAATGCTTGAATCTCCACTTACTTATTTGCAAATACACCATCGCAAAGGAGGGGTCGTTGTTCATGGCCTTCATGGACCTCTCCTCAGCCTTCGACCTAGTTAATAGGTCGAAACTGTGGAGTATTCTTTTGGACAATGGAGTCGATCCCCCACTGGTTGGTTTTTTGGCAGATCTCCACTGTGATTTATCAGCCTCGGTGAGAGTCACCCAGGAGGGAAGGTGTACCAGCCGCTTCAAGTCAGAGCGAGGTGTAAGGCAGGGATGCATTTTGGCACCCCTCCTTTTCACGCTTTATATCAATGCACTGGACCCCGCCCTGGCAAATGCTGCGGTGGATGTACCACGGGTAGGAGACACCAAGATCCCAGTTCTCCTTTACGCGGACGACGCCGTTCTTTTGGCGCGTACAGGAGTGGCCCTTGACAGATTATTGGCCTCTTTCGGAGACTTTATGACATCGTTAGACCTGAAAGTTAATACTCAGAAATCACAGGTCATGATCACGGGCCAGGCTAGTAGGAAAAAGAAATTTAAATCCTTCTTTTGTCTAAGCCACGAGGTCAAAAGGGTCCCAATTTTCACCTATTTAGGGGTCATTTTTGACGAGAAGGGATCATGGGGTCCTCAACACAACCTTAAAGGCAACGCAATGGCAAGATCTGTGGCAGCTATACTTGGCTTTGCCAAACGGCTGGGTAGTCGCCCCCTGGAGGCCATCTTGAAAGTCTACAAAGCTAAAACCCTGGCATTGGCCACCTATGGCTCCGCCATATGGGGCTATTCCAGAAATGACACCATCCAGAGGGTGGAAAACAAGTTTTTAAGATCCTTGTTGTCCGTTCCTCAGTCCACACCTACTTTTACATTACATTCAGAACTGGGCTTGGGGTATGTTGTTGATCTAATTAAAACGGCACCTGTCATATGTTGGCTTAAAACCTGGCTTAATCAAGATATTCCTTTAACGCATTTAATACTAAAGGATTGTCTAGCCTTGGAAAGAGCCCACACAATTCCATGGCTAGTATACGTCAAAAAGATGCTGAGTTCAGTGGGACGTTCAGTGCTCTTTAATTCCCCCGAAGGCATTAACAAGCAGGACATTAAGGGGATTAAGACCGCATTAATGACAAGATTAACGGTCGAGAGGGAGGACACTGAATTAATTAAGCCGGTAGTGAGAAGGAACTATGGGCTAATTACTGTTCCGGGCCTTGAACCCTACCTGGCTTTTGTCACAAGCCCACTTCACAGGTCTCTTGATTAAATTTCGTTTAAACTTGATACCGTATGTGCTAGGTTATTATCCCACGTGGGCAACCCCGGATAATGCGCCCCCATGTGACTGCGATAATTTTTCTAGCCAAGATACATTACATTTCATCATGTTTTGTGAACATTTTGTACACATCAGGAGAAAATACCTGTTACCCTTACTTAAAGAGGCTGGCCATGTTCAGGTTCGGCCAGCGCTCTTGTCCCTACAACTCCTGCCTAATATCACCACTGCCTTTTACGTAGCAAACTTTTTAGTCGCTGCTGTGCGCATTAGTAAGATGCGTGCCAGAGAGCGACACACTATTAACACAACGGTTGTGGCTGTGATGGGCGGCGGTCATTAATTATGGACTATTTTATCCCTGCTAGTCTTTTAGATAGAAACTGTATCCTCAAACTCTATTTATTCATTTTAACTTAAGAACTGAATCGATGTAATAGGTTCTCTTCGTATTTTTAAATTTTTAAATTTTGATTATGTTCCTTATATACCAGATTTGTAATTGATGTACCTTTGCTCTGTATTTCCGTACTGTGATTTTATGTGTGTTTTGTCTCTTTTTATGATCTTTTATTGATCGAATAAAAGTATTTGACTGACTGATACATATGAGTGAGGCTACGCTGCTGTAATGTGCAATAATGTATAGTGTGTTAATGTTCCTATTAGTGTCAAAGCCTTCATGTTAAAGAACAGTAGATGTTTCAGCACCCAGAATAATATGCTGCATGGCTAAATACTAATATGGTCACAAAGGCGAGACCGATTGCATTGCAAATGCTTGTTTTATGTAATGCTTCATACCACACTTCTAACACTACTAAACTCTGTAACAGGTGTTACATGTCCAGTTTAGTAATACTGGTGGCTGTAGCCTCGGAAGAATGCCAGGCTGAATCAGACCTGTAGGTTACCTCATGTGTTTATTCACTCAGCTATAGTGCAGGCTGAAAAAAGACCTGGGAGCGAATTTATTACAGTTTTGGGCTGGGTTTCCATCACAAAAGCGACACAAACCAGTTTGAAATGTTTATTTGGGAGTTGCATTCCAGTACCAAACTTTATTTGCATTGGAAGGTAGTCCTACATTTACGCAAAGCAGCATTGCTTTGCGTTGCTTTGCCTCAGAGGGTGGGTGGTACGTGTGCTTTGCCATGCAACCACCTATGCATTTTGATGCAAATCCATATCTACTAATATTTGTAGACAGGGCTTTGCAACAAAAATAAAACTTCTTTGAAGCAGGAATTAAAAAGGAGAAATGTTTCAATGTCTCCAAACGTTTCTGGCTTTACATGTATGCTGCACTGTACGTGAAACAAGCAACCATTTCTCAACTGGTATCATTAGAAAGGACAGTTAGGCAGGCATGTGCAAGACATTACATGAAAGAAAGGGAGACTCTCGGTAGGTTTTTTGAGAAATGTGCACATGGCATCATATATTTAGAAACAAGTTGTGACAAGGGAAAAGAAAAAGAAAAATTACAGTTGTAACAGCACTGCGGGCAAAACAAATTTGTGTGAACAATCCGAATTGTACTTGGTGCTCAATTGTGTTCGTGACACAATGGTGTGGCGACGCAAGGGACCGTTGTGCCATGTGCACATTTCTCAAAAAACCTACCGAGAGTCTCCCTTTCTTTCATGTAATGTCTTGCACATGCCTGCCTAACTGTCCTCTCTAATGATACCAGTTGAGAAATTGTTGCTTGTTTTACATACTTACCCAAATCTCAACGTGGTTTATGGGTTTTTGCTCCTGTTGTTCAATACAAAACAAATGCTGCACTGTATGGCACACTTCCAAAGTGGGAAAAGTTTAAAAGTTTGTTTAGGCATAGCAGTGGCGTAGTAAGGGGGCGGGAGGGGGGATCCGATAAGGGCGTCACGAATTTAGGGCGGCAACCTCCACCCTACCCGCTCTTCCAAGCGGCCGCCACTGGCGGCAATCGCAGTGACCACCACAGGTGGCAAAAGGGCTAGCTAAGTCACTGAGGCATAGTAGTTCATCCTTCCAGTTCAAAACCTCTGCTAGACTCATGCAGACACCTTTGCACTATGGTGCACAGGTGTGTGCGTGGAGCTCGGCAGCCTGATGGTATGCCAGTACTAGGAAGAACAAACACAAGGAGATGATGGACGGAGTGCTGAAACTTTTCAGAAACTCACCCCCGTCACAGATCTGGGTTGAATCCATCATCGGTCTTTAGCTCACTTCGCCACCCCAGTTCAGACACAGCTATATGCAAATCAGTCTTGACCCTGTGCCTCATGGGAACAGTCCAGCCTGAACTGCCAAGCCGTGTCCTCCCTGTACTGGAAACAAGGATCCTGGGACCAGTTTTGGGCCAACAGCCCTCATCAGCCAGGCTAGCTTGAATCCAGTGGCAAAACTGGTCCCAGGATGCTTGTTTCCGGTCCAGGGAAGACATGGCTTGGCAGTTCGGGCAGGACTGTTCCCATGAGGCACAGGGTCAAGAGTGATTTGCATATAGTTGTGTCTGAACTGGGGTGGCGAAGTGAGCTAAAGAATAATGATGGATTCAACCCAGATCTGTGACTGGGGGTGAGTGTCTGAAAAGTTTCAGCGCTCCGTCCATCATCTCCTTGTGTTTGCTTTGTTCGCCCGAATTTGGCAGGGTATGGCCAGACGTGGGTTCTTTGCTCACTTTGCCACTGGATTCAAGCTAGTCTGGCTGATGAGGGCTGTTAGCCCGAAACCGGTCCCAGGATATTCGTTTCCGGTCCAGGGGAGACATGGCTTGGAAGTTCTGGCTGGACTGTTCCCATTAGGCACAGGGTAAAGATTGACCCATGAGGATAACGGCCAGCCTAGCCAATCTCATCGTGCCATCAGTAATGACACTCTTCAATCTCTCCCTAGCCTCTGCTATATTGCAAACTGAGTGAGTGTGCCCAACTATAGGCTATTCTTAAAAGGCCCGCTGCAAACCCTGAAATCCTTTACAACTACCTCCCGCTGCTTGGAAAAACCCTAGAAAGCTATATCAATCTCAGCTGTCAACCTTTCTAGAAGAACATAAGATCTTAGACTCCTCACAATTGGGACTTAGAAGGTTAAATAGCCCAGAGACCACATTAGTGGTAGTGACTAATACCATCAGACTATCTATCACTAGATGCAGTATTGGTATTACTAGACCTATCTGCCGCATTTTATGCGGTCCGACACTCAATCTTAATTCCTAGACTACAGGAGGCAGGAATATACGGCAGCAATGTTCCCCAATTTTTTTCCTCTGTGTGCGGCAGTGTAAGGTCTCTGTGCGCTGCAGCCAAGGCTATGTGCGCCAGGAACCCGACTGGGCGTTTGGGTGCAGTGACAAATATCAAGAGTAGATTGTGTGAGTATTCATGTTAATCGCAGCGCCAGTCATGAGCTGCAATTAACATGAATACTTTCTCAGAGGCACACAATATGCCCCACACAGGGACGGCCTTAGCGCTGGTGGCGGCCTGTGTAACAATGTTTGTTGGCGCCCCCAATGACCACCTCTGCCAGTGATTCCCGTACTATTACCCTTCAACAGTGTCCCTCAAGTCTCCATTACCATACTCTCTGAGATGCATTTAATTAGGTTTATAGCGCCACTCATACCAGTGTAGGGTGTCAGAGCACTTTACATCACACACACATTACACAGAGACAATCAATCATATGTGTGTAAATCAGTGTACAGTAAATGTTACATCGGACAGAGGAATGCAAGGTGTAGGAGTCACATGTCATCCATACTGGTAGACAGTATATCCAACCTATAAACAAGGAGCGTGTAATTTATCTATCTTTCGTTAATGATCAATGTCCGTGCTGTATGCTCTTCCACCAAACAGAGACGATATTGAGGGAGTCTTGTTGGTAGATATAACAGTTCCAGTTTTTATTCAATCCATAAGGCGTTAAAAGTACAAATTCAAAACAATCCAGTCAGTAGTCAAATTAAATCAGCCGACGTGTTTCGTCCAGTGCGGATATAATCAGGGCTCGTAACATCGTATGCCCATCCTGGTACATTCATTTGTACACTTGTACACACTGAAGTGAATGTACCAGGATGGGCATACGATGTTACAAATTGTTTAGATAATATACATGAAAAGAAAGAAAATATTTTTCACATGTGATTATGAGCCCTGATGATCTACCAACAAGACTCCCTCAATATCTTCTCTGTTTGGAGGAAGAGCATACAGCACGGACATTGATCATTAACGTAAGATAGATAAATTACACGCTCCTTGTTTATAGGTTGTATCTTCATTAGACGTGGCCCATTTGTAATTTGGTTGTCAATATTTTTGCAACAATATTCTCATAGCACAAGGTTTCTGTAGTCAGTATTCTGACATATGACTTCTGTAATTGAGTGCACCTTGCACAGACCCTGGACAGTGTGGACAATAGGGAATACAGCCCCGGGCACATATAAAAGGTTTTATGGGTGTATGGGGCTTGTGTTTGCTCTATGAAGCTTAAAATAGACATAGGGTGCTGTCCTTAAGTAACTACGTTCCTGATTTGGGGATTGGCAAGAGATTCACTATAGAATAGCCGCAGCTGCTGAAGTCCACAGTGATTACATGCCCTAGAAATCATACTCAGATCTCCTCTAAGATTTATAAAATGCTGGGACTTGGGGTCATATATTTTCAAAGCATTAAATAACATTAATGACTGTAGGATCTACGCAAGATCTGTTATTCCATGTTCTCGTAAGTTGAGGGCTCAGATGGAATCTTTGACACAGTCCTTAATATATAGATAAGCAGAATAAACAAACCAATATGTTCATGATTCTACCTCACGAAATTCATAAATACAGATAAAACATGTTGAGAAGAATCCACCAAGTTCCACACATTTTCTCATCTATGGAAAGATGAAAGGCTGAGTCAGCCTGACCAGAATTCCTGCAGTTGGCATATCGGTCTCTCCAGGGGGCACTCGATTCCAATAGCTATTTGACGGCCTTCCCAAGAAACCCGAGTTTTGTTTGAAAAAACACACAATGAACATCACTCCCTCCCACCTCCCTACCTGGACCAAATGTTCTGGGGAGATCTGTATCAGTGTGTATGACACACACTGGGAATGCTGCACAAGTTTGTGGGGGCGGTTTGATGATATCTGCCCGGCGGAGATGGAAGAAGGTGATACCCTGTGCCAGTGGATGCAGACGCAGCACGCTTGCCAGTAAAAAGGGACGGGACAACATTTTTTGTATTGATCGACCAGTATTGTGTTTTTTTCTAGCCTGTTCAACACAATTCTCTGCTTTGAAAATAGGGTGACAGTTTAATCAGCAGGTGGACCTCTCCCACTTTGCTGCAACCACAGAGAGAAACAATAAAATCGTGTATAAGTGGAATTCGTTTGGGAAAAGGTAAGCGGGGTTGACATATGTAGGGGGACGCTCATTTTATTTTCCACGTTTTTTCCCCCACCTCTGTATATTTGGCCATTGACCCAGGGTAGTTAGCACGCACAGGTATTTTCTAGGCACTTACCAGCGTTGACACTAAAATAAAGTTGCCCCACTTTCATAGCGCTTTGCTGTGAACACTGAGATGCTTGTTTTTACAACGCTAGCATCTTGTTTGCACACCCCTGCAGGCCGGGGTGTTTGAAATTTTGTGCAGCACAGTTCTGAAACGTGCCCCAACTCCCATGCTGTGCGTAGTATCCTGCTGCACGGCCTCTGTGTGTTCGAGCTGTGTCTGTGTGCACATGTTTAATCCCTTTACACTTATTTTTTTGTTCAGTTCCTCTACTGTGCCCCGTGTGCTCGACTCGCCCCTCTCCCGGTAAGGCCCCGTCTCCTATGTCCAATCTATGTGTGTCCGAGCCCTTTCTCGCACTCCACATACGCCCGGTCTCACCATGGCGTCATGCGTGTACAGCCTCAGAGAACCTACAATCCATCGTGTGTGCCTAGTTCATTCTATGTCAAAACTATTATTAGGTAAGGCGGTTTTCATAGCATTTTGATCTTTACATCAGATACCTCCCCTGAGAATAGTTCCTGACAAAATTTTTTCTTGTCATTATTTTTCAGTAATTCTGAATATCACACTTTAGAGGTAAGCGAGCAGTTACTTCTCATTATCAACGTTTGAGCATTTTAGCTTCGTCCTTATATTAGTTATTATTCTGAGCTTGATTCAACGCTCAATTAGTATTTTCGTTTCTCTACAGCTTGCTTACTAAATCCTCATCGAGGTAAGCCCATGAGACGGTTTGATGTTAAAGTTTCGTTCAGGCAGTACTTTTCCTTTAAACACTTAGAACACAGGGTATCACTAACTCATTTTTTACCCTCATTTCACAGTGCATATCAAGCCAATAATCCATTACAGGTAGGATATGATCATATAACAACTCATTCATATCCACATACTTAATTCATGATTTTGAGCCTCCAATGACACCATCAATGACACACATATTTACTTTCATTTCAGATCATCCCCTGATGAAGGAACCACTGTGTTCCGAAATGCATTGGGCATACATACTAAAATGTTATGCAATGATCATGTAATGTTTTGATGAAATTTAATGATGATGTAAAAAGAAGTTATTTTTATGTGATAGAAGCCTGGAGCATCAACATTCCAATGTTTGCTCATAGCTGAACAAAGGTATCAATGAGTCCAAGGGGATGTCAATCCCCTTGGGCACCGTGAGGCCTTTGTTTCACAAATTGGAACATTCTGCCTTCTAGGGGCAGAATGTTCTAATAGCCTTAGAGACCTCCGTAACGGGCTCTACTGGTCATTAAAGGCCCGCTCCCTTGTTAAATGCTGGAGCGAACCTGAAATGGCCGGTAGAGCCCACTACGGAGGGCTCTAAGACGGGCTTTAAGGCTATGTTGATTGATGGTCCAGCTATGTAATTCTGTATTTATATTCTTTGAGTAAACTTTTAAACTTTAGCCCTTGTCTGTCATTCTTATTGAGGATGTTTACTGCTTCATTCTAATGTATAGAAATTAATAAGTAGAGATGGTTCCATCTGGCGGCACCAAAGAGCATTGGGTGATCTAATGAGAGATGGGTTTGTGCCCCAACACCCACCACTCACTCACTGGCTGCATCTCTGTCTCTAACTGTGTATAACGCTCCGCTGCCTTTCAGCTATTTTCGTGCTGTACAAACACCCCATACACTCATACATACGTCATAACACTTGAGCCTATGGTTTAATAATGAGGACAAGATGGCCTGTATTGGCTGTTAATTCATAGTAACTTGGCTGTTTCAGCACTTTAACAATTTTTCTTCCTACACATTTGGGTTTCGCCTTTATCTGGGTAAAAGGTTAGTTATTTTGTAGAGAATTTTATTGTTTCAGTCGGAAAAAAGGGACATGATTGACACTTCCTGGTGTGTTAGGAGGGCAGATCAATTGCTTTACGACTCATTTTAATAACCTGGAAGGTGCAGAATGGTGCCCCAGAACCCAGGCTAGAGACAGACAAATACAATGTCCATCTTGTAGGGATTACAACACTTTCAAGATTAGAAATATTACAATAGCTCTGTATCAACTTAGACCTGTAAGATCTATGTTATGTTGTGTTTAGATTTAGATACACATATATAGGTTTCCCTGAATCATGTCCTTATATAGGCACAACTCGCTTTGCCCTTATTTAGGCATAGAATCCCAGCCCTTATTTAGGCATTAGCCATGCTAACCAAATACAGGCATGGTCATCTACATCCGTCCATCCCACGTCACAACGAGTTCTTAGAAAACAGACCCTTAAGCCGAATGGGACTTTCCCCAGCTAGGATTATTGATTTCTCCAAGAACTCATCTATTATGCATGAACTACTATTCCTTAGGGGTTCATCCATGACGTCTTTCTCTGCCCGACTTTACGTCAATGCTAGCATTCCTAAGAACCTTCCAGGTATAAATATGCCTTCCCTTACCATGGCAAACCACGGCACGACTCAGCACGACTTGACTGCACGGTTCGCCACGGCAAGTTCGGAAGAGACCATATCCCGGCCTGACGCACTGACCAGATGCTGTCATCCAGCTTCCAGTGTTCTGACTCCCTTCGCGGGGTGTTAGAGTTTGAGACCCGGATAGAGATTCCCACCACGCTCATTCTAGAGGTATGGAGCTGACTAGAACCTAGAGGGACTCTTGGCATATTAAACTTAGTACATACCATACTATTGAAAACACCACCTATTCTTACCTCGCCCTACACTTAGGTTAGGTACATGAGGGTAGGACTATTTAGAAGCATCAGACGAGTATTCAGTTTTTAGCCTGTGTTATTTATGTATGTAGATATGAATATATTTCATAGCTAAAAGACAATGCTATTGCAGTATTATTACTTCTTACTGCTTACGCTGTGTGTATTATATCTTGCTTTCTGTCTAATGATTGTAGCAGCTCATATCTCTTACACGAGAAACAAGACTGTTCAATAAAACCTTTTATTGAAACGTCAGTCTATCTCTTTCTGTGTAACTCTGTAGAAACGAAGCATGCACGATTGACTGAGTGAAACTGTTATCTATTATTTCCACGATTCTGAGACGCGTTCCGATTCTAAGGGAAACAAAGTTTTCATGTTTATGCGGTTGTCAGAAACTAATCCCTTCTTGTTCATTCGAGAAGTTTCTAGTGACCTCTGAGTTAGCTGGCACACACAAGTAATTAAGTTTAATGTACTCGATAGGAGCATACTGACCTTAGTCCTATGCGAACACTATAGTGTATATTATTCCAATGCACAGAGCCTATAAGGGAAATAGGAACTACACTACAGTTACATGTGGGATAGCTCTGCTGTCAGAGGAATTAGCCTGTAGAATTTGTGTTACACATGGAATGGCTCAGCTGTAAGAGGTATGAGTCTGCAAGGTCTGTGTTACACGTGGGATGCCTCTACTGTCTGTGGCATGAGCCTGTGATATCTGTGTTACATGTGGGATGTCTCTGCTGTCAGTGGCATGAGCCTGTGAGATCTATATTACACATGGGATTGCTCTGCTGTCTGCGGTATGAGCCTGGAAGATCTGTCTTACATGTGGGATAGCTCTGCTGTCAGTGAAATGAGCCTGTAGAATCTGTGTTTCACATGGGATGGCTCTGCTGTCAGTGGCATGAGCCTGTGAGATCTGTGTTACATGTGGGATGTCTCTGTCATCAGTGAAATAAGCCTGTAGAAGCTGTGTTGCACATTGGATGGCTCTGCTGCAAGTGGTATGAGCCTCTAAGATCTGTGTTACATGTGTGATAGCCCTGCTGTCAGTAGAATGAGCCTGTGGAATCTGTGTTACATGTAGGATAGCTCTGCTGTCAGGGGCACAAGCCTGTACGATCTGTGTTACACGTGGGATGGCTCTGCTGTCAGTGGCACGAGCCTGTGAGATCAGTGTTACACATGAGATCGCTCTGCTGTAAGTGGTATGAGCCTGTAAGATCTGTGTTACATGTGGGATGGCTCTGCTGTCAGTGGTATGAACCTGTAAGATCAGCGCAAACAGAACAGGGTTGCCATCAGATACTAATTCTGTAACATAAGTGATAGCTCTGCCGTCCAAACCATGGACCTGTGACATCTTTGGAAACTGATGTACACCCAGATAGCAAACTTCATAAAAACCAGTAACATCCTAGACACCTCTCAATCCGGATTCTGAAGGAGCCACAGCACAGAGACTGCCCTCATAGCCGCCACCGATGACATCCGTACCCTCCTCGACCAAGGCCACACATCAGCCCTCATCCTCCTGGACCTTTCAGCAGCCATTGACACCGTCTCCCTCCACACACCAGCCTCCAGGCTCTATTATGCTGACACCCAAGGAATAGCCTTAGACTGGATTCAATCTTTCCTCTCAGATGGAACACAAAGAATAAGACTCCCACTCTTCCTCTCCAAACCAACAGAAGTTAGATGCAGAGTATCCCAAGGATCCACCCTCAGCCCCATGCTCTTCAACATCTACATGGCCCACTGTTATATTCCATATAGGTACTATAATATAGGCCTCGGTAAACTCATTACCCTTCACCTATATCCTCTCCCTACATTACACCTGTCACAGTTTACAGGGACTGACCTTTTACCTAGATATTACACTGCATTCAGAATGCAGGTTTTCCTGAGTTCGAAATCTCATACATTATGCATGAGGGTTCTTGGAAGCGCAGCAGGACTGCCATCTCCTGTATAAAATCTATGTACAAAGTTCATGCCCAACGTCATGCTTAGGCTGACACAGTCATACAGCAAGGTAGGACCCCTGGGGAGACCTATGGGTATATATACATCACATCTTGCTAAGATAGTGAGAGGAGATCGAGACTTCCCGGCCGACACACTGACCAGAGATGCTGAGGTTCCTGCATGCAGACGCTCCAGCTCACAGTGGTCTAACATCCCTCGCGGGGTGTCCAACTCGAGATCAGGTCGGGGTCCCACACTCTCACTTAAGGTAATGGGGTTGACTAGATCCTAGAGGAATACTTGGCTTAACACCTACACCCATGAGAGGTACACTTGGGTACATCTAGTTAGAGAGGCATTGTAGGAGTACGCATCTTTTATCATGTGTTTTATATACTTGAATGTTTTTATGATTTTAGTAAGATTGTAGAACTATACCATCCTTTTACTTTCATAGTACTGTTAATCATTTATATCCTATACTGTCTAACAGTTGTTGCAGCACATCTATTCTACACCAGAATAACATATGTTCAATAAATGATTATTGAAAACGTCCAGCTTGTTTTATTTGGTGTATCTCTCTGAGAGAAACTAAGTAAGCACGAATGACTGAGCGAAAGGTAGTATATTGTTTCCACGGTCCTGAGGGATCAGGATTGTCATGTTCGATGGTTGCCAAGAACTATTCTCTCCTCGGTAAGAGGAGATTCTAGTGGCACTGTGAGCTAGTTGGTCAGCATATCCGGTGGGGGTGATCAGAGTTTGTCTGACACCAATCCTACAGTGTAAACAGACCATTTAAAATGGGGTCCAAGGGATATATTTTAAAGACCCACACCTGATTTTATCCCCAGCACCAACTGAATGTATAACACACGAAATACAGGGGGTCTAACAGCCAGATTAGAGAGGCTACACTATCGATACTGAGTCAACAAGATCTCAAAATATCTTTAACGCACATACATAACGTATTAATAAAGATGAAGAAAGAAAAGGCTAACACTACATGCATAAAAAAGACCGGTACATCATTGATTATTCACAAAATGGCTGATTAATCCACAACAGATTGTAAATGGTTTCCATCAAATTAGACTCAATGATCAGTCATATCATTTGGCCAAACCCATGTGCAAATGAAGCTGGTCCCCTGATCAGTGGGACACTCAGCTCCGCACCTTATTGTTGTATCAGGATTTGATCCACCAAATACACAAACCGTCCATGATGACTGATCTTTTAATGGTAAAGATAGAAAAAATAGTGCAACGAACAAAGAAGTGATTTAAAATAGGATGGAATGTCCTCCTTTTAAATACTTTATTCTGCGGACTGGACACACCTCCTAATTAAAAAATAGAACAGTGCAAAAGAAGACAGTGACAATTATCTGTCTACATAAGGGCCAATCTCTCTGAGAGAAACTAAGTAAGCACGAATGACTGAGCGAAAGGTAGTATATTGTTTCCACGGTCCTGAGGGATCAGGATTGTCATGTTCGATGGTTGCCAAGAACTATTCTCTCCTCGGTAAGAGGAGATTCTAGTGGCACTGTGAGCTAGTTGGTCAGCATATCCGGTGGGGGTGATCAGAGTTTGTCTGACACCAATCCTACAGTGTATGTTGTCTAAACGCGCAGATCATGTATATTTTCTATAGGAACTCCACGAAACCACCTCACAACCATCGTCAGAAACTATGGACTCAATATAGTCTCATATGCCCACGACACCCAGCTCATCCTCTCCCTCACCAAGGAACCCGATATCACCAGGCTTATCTTCCAGGAAGGGATGAAAGACGTCACAGCCTGGATGAGCAACAGCTGAATTATACAAAACTTCAGTGGAATTTGCTTACTCATTCAAGAGAATAAAAACAAATTCCCAGTCCTAATTATGGGAACACTCTCACAACAGCAGTCATTAGGTGACATTGGAAGCAGTGTTACACTCTTGTGCAGCATTTAATTTTCTTCAAATGGATTTAAGATACAAACCTGCAAATTAAGCAGCACATGGTTGATTAAGTTGCAATGTGGGAGATTTATGGAAAAAGCTACTGTAGCTCGGAATGTACACCAAAACATCTCTATGTGAAAAAGGTATAGCTGTGTTGTATTTGTCAGGGTATGGATGTAAGGACAGGGGCTTCCTGTCAACACAGACACTTGTGCCTGTACCTAGGGAAAGAAAAGGTCTCACCCAGAGCACTGAGGGTAGATCACCTGACCTCCAAGGGCTCCGCCTCCTTCATCCATTGGCTGAGCCCAGAGATGCTCTGACAATGAGATGACGCGTTACGGACCAGCCTGACATAGTGACTCCTCCTACGTCCAGGCGTAGGCGCTAGAAGGAGGTGTGCGGGGGTTGATTCTGCTCCCCCAAGATAACTACGCCGGGTTCATAAGGTGAATGATCAATAAAGATGCCTTTAAATTGTATTTTAATTTTATCACATTTGCTGTGCTTTCCAAGACAGAGGTCAAATGTCAGGCTGTCATATGACAAATTGTGGCTTATTCATCAACCATGGAAACTGTTGTTTACTTTTCTTTCTCTGACTTCCAGTGACGGCTCCTCTGCTATGGGGGAGGAGCACCGCCCCACTCCCTGCTTTGCAGCAGTGAAATAAAGGAAAAATAAAATGTTATTAACTTGATGTTATTATCATTTTATTTGTTCGTGCTGCAACAGCATGGGGAGGGGCTGCTATGCTCACAAAGCAGGGCGGGGTGAGGAGTGGATGGCACACTGGAGTGTGCATGACTCTTTGGCCGGCCGGCTCGGGCCAGCTAAACAGTCATGCTCACTTAGTATGTTATCCACCCAGGCTGCATTATAGCCAGGGTGGAGAACTTGCCCAGGCCCCCAGCCCCCGTCTGTGCGCCGAACTACTGCGCTCAGACCAATCACAACGCTGCATTGCAGCATTGTGATTGGCTCAGGGGAGCCTTGCTGCTTCCTGTTCGGCGGAGGAGAGACAACATGGGACAGAGCGGCGAGGAGGTAGGTGTCTTTTTCTTTTTTTACACCCTCCCGCTCTGTCACTCCAGATGTTGCCAGCCGCCAATTCTGACTTCAAAGTGAAAAGGATTCTGTAAAGTGAGCTCTGGGACAGTCTTGCAGTGGTATAGACACTGTGAAAGGAAAGGCTGTAGGATGTCAACTGTTTTCTAACACAACAAAACTTAAATTCCTGTAAATAAATTGCTACACCTGTTTTTTTGCTGATGCTTGGATTTTTCACAGTCCCTATGATTTCAGTGAAGCTACATTGAGGGCAGCGCCCCCACTCTGAACATTGATCCAGCAGCACTGTATCTCAGCTTGCATTATAGCTGTACCTAGCTCCTCTGCTTACAAAGGTCCACTCTCTGTTACTACAATGGAACTCATTGAGAGTCTCAATTGCAGGCTATCAAACGCCTTCCAGAACCATCACCACGCTATCCTCTGGAGCTTCTTCTTGAAGCTGAGGGAATACAGCTGCCGTACATTTACAACTCAGTTAAGCTTAAACTCATCTACGTCACACCATCACAGCTCTGAAAGATGTGGCTAATACCATCGCCAAACTTCTTTAGATGTAAGTAGGGATTCAGTGATTTGTGTCATGTAACATGGTCCAGCCCATAAAGCTAGAGATACTGGGCCATCACCACTCATACAATGTTTGAGGTCCTAGATATTTCCATCATCACATCCCCAAAGCTAATCTTGCTGGGAATTATAACGGAGGCAGGATTCCCTCATGGGGCAGGTCCGCTAATTAGGTTGGGATTCTTAGTGGCTAAATTGCACATTGCCAGGGACTCAATGTTGTCTAGACCCACACTCATGAAAGAAGGGCTGCTTGGTACGGATAGGTGTGCCGTGATGGAGACGTTGGTGTACCAGGCACGAGTCCGCCCTCACAAGCACAATAAGTTATGGGACTCCTGGACCTCTGACTTTAGACTTAACTTGTAAACCAGAGGAGGGTACATACAGACAAATGTGATGTCCAAAGTCAGAGCATTGTATTATAGACACTGAGGTCGACACATATAAATTGCATTGTGCTGCTGATGTTTTTGTTGGTTAAGACAAAATCAATAAATAACTATATATATAAAAAAAGAGAATGATAACCTGGTTTGATGAAAAATTTGTGAATTTTTTTAATATAATTTAAAATGAGGTTAAAGTTATAATTCTGGCAAAGTTGGGGACATTTGTAGCTGATACTTCTTCCTTAGTGCTGGATGGTACTTGCTGCTATTGCTGTACCACACATTCCATAATTGTCTCCTGGTTTAAAGGAAGTGGCCACGTGAGATGTGGTGCACTGCACGTGAGCGGAACGGTAAGCAAGCTACTCATTGGCACTGCCTGGAATGCTGTAGTATGCTCTTAAGAAAAATGAACATAAAGAGGTGAAGAAAAGGAATGAAAGGGGAACTATAAAGGAAGAAAATTAAAAAATAAAGGAGTGGCCAACCAGTCCTGACAGTGAAGCACACACATTTCATGTGGATGTGTACATGTGATCAGAAAATCCTGTCATTCAAAGGGAAGAGAGCCAATTACTGATGTGCACTAAACCATTATGCTCTCTTGGACAAAATCAGAGTGTAAATGGCACCCATGGCAATAGAGTGCTGACCCAAAAGCAAACACAAGGTCCTCATGCCTATTTTCCGTTCAGGGAAGACTGATTTGCATATAGCTGGGTCTGAACTGAGGCGGCGAAGAGAGCAAAAGAAGGATGATGGATTCAACCTGGATCTGTGACTGGGGGTGAGTGTCTGAAAAGTTTCAGTGCTCTGTCCATCATCTTCTTGTGTTTGCTATGTTAAAGGGAGGACATGCCCTGATGTGTGTGCATGTCCTGATAGTGAATTACTGCCAATTTTGTTTTCACTATTGCAAGGATACCTGTTCCTATAGGACAGAATGGGACTTTGTTTATAACATCTTATAAACATAACTGCCCCTGGGAACAAGGTAGGGAAATACAGTTTAGTATGCCTGAACTCAGAATGTTACAATGCATCTTTTAGTGAGGGTGATTTTTACATTCTGCGTGTGAAAATGCCACTTTTAGAAAGTAGGTATTTTCTTGTTTAGTCATCCAGTGTGCCTCTGTTAGGATGTGGATTAACTATCTGGTTTTGGAGTGACAGGGGCTAGGGAGGTGCATTCTCTTAGACAGCCACCGGGGGCTGTTGATGTGTGTCCTGCCTTTCCTGAATAGGCCCGGTCTGCATTTAGAGTGGTGGGAGGTGATTTCCCTTGCACCTGAATAGGGCCTGTCTGCCTTACACAATGCTGTCTCGACCTCCTGCCGGGAAGCTGCACAAGAGAGGACATAACTGGTTTGGACTGGGCTCAGAGACCCTTGCCCAAACAGAACAAAGATATTTTTGGGGTATTAATATTAGACCTAAAACCCCTGAACTTTAGACTACTTCTGGAATCAAGAGGAACTTTTGCCAAGGAGAAGAGCTTGAGAAACTGAGGAGAAGTGCTGCCCTTGCTGTGTGTCTGGGGTTGGCCTGCAGTTGCTGTTTCTGCCAAGGAAAGGAGAAGGACTTTGGTCTGTGCTGTGTCCCCTGTTGAGGAAAGTCTCCAAGGGCTTGAGTAGAGCTTGCCTCCTGTTTTGAAGTCTTGGGAACACAAAGACTTCACTCCCAGCTCCCCTGAACTTCCTTGCTGGTAGTTCTGACCTGCCAAGAAGTGCTTGTGACTGTGTGCTGCCTCTGGAGGTTGTTTCTGCTGCTGGGAGCTGGAAAGCAATGCAACAACAAGAAACTCGATGCATCGCTCTTCTTGCGACAGTTTTTTCGCCACAACGCCGTGGTGCGAGAAGAATCTCCCTGCATTGCCGGGCTTCTGCTGAAACCGATGCAGCGCCTGTTGCCGCGGCGCATCAAGGGATCGCGGCTGAAAAGGTCGATGCAGCGCCCCTCGCCACATCGTTCGCCGACGCATCCCGGATTTCTACGCGTCGTCCCTGTGCGGCAAGTTTTCCCCGACACATCACCTGCGGATCGGATTGATCTCAGTATCGACACATCGCTTCCCCCTACAGATCGGACCTGACGCATCGCTCCCCTGTGTACAGCGGAACTGTCGCATTGCATCCACAAAGGTCTCAGGAACGACGCATCTCTTTGTTTTTCTACGCTTATCATCGCTGCAGCTGTTTGGCTTGGTGAATTTTGACACAACAACAAGTACTTTGCAAGAAATCATGCACCCATACTTTTCTATGGACTCAGTGGCTAACACCTTTTGAAAGTCATAGTTTTACCTGTGTAGGTTTGATTTTTGTCATTTTGGTCTTGTTAAGTTTAGATAAAGATACTTTATTTTTCTAAACCATTGTGGTGTCCATTTGTGGTGTTATCACTGTGTTACTGTGAGTGTTGGAACAAATACTTTACACATTGCCTTTGGGATAAGCCTGTCTGCTTGTGCCAAGCTACCAAGGGGGTGAGCAGGGGTTATCTAGAGTGTTTATCCCCCTTAACCTGATTAGAAGGAATGGTCCCTATTTGGACAAAGGTACCTACCTTTGCCAACTAGAGACCCCCATCTCTAACAGTAACTTTTCATTATAAACAATCAGGCCTAATGCTTTAATCATTGGCTTGTCACCATAACCAACTCAGACCTACTATGTTGGTTATAAGCCCACCTATCAGGCAACTATCAGGTATACAGTAGTAAAATTACAAATATGTGCAAATGTACAGCAGTTAAAACAATATAAAATCCCAACTAATAGAGCCAATGAAGTGTTAGCCTAGTAGAAATCTTCTATCGCCGCCGTTTGTTCGGGTGGTCCAGTGCTTAATTTGAGCCAGTGGTTGCAGCTGGGGCCCCACTGTCACTAATCTTGTCGGGACAGATGCTTATGTTCCTTCAATAGACTTTGAGACAGGGTAAAAGAGTAAAAATACAAAAAGAAGAAAGAAGGAGGAAGGGAAAGACAAACTAGTGACAAAGGGAGAAAGCAGAGATGAAAAGGCACCTGTAAGTTTGGTAAAGGGGCAGTTATTGTTTGGTGGTGGATTAAGGAAGCAGGAAGTTTGCCCAGCCATGGCATTCATAGGCGCCCGACCTCCAACAGCACCGGCCACTTGCTTCTGAGCAAAACCTTAGGCGCTATCAAATGAAGCACTGGATGGGCCACCAACACAAAGACACTTGACTACTACGGTAAAATTTCAGATTCTGTGCAACAAAATACGTGCCTACAGGCTAAAGCACAGTGTAATAATCCACTCTTCAAAGCCTATTGTCTTTAACACATGCGTTTTACTGTATGTATGTAAGGCCTACTTGCTTTGCTATAACTTTCATTATACACTGATCACACCTAAGGAATCTGACGCAGCCCAGCCAAGTGTCACGTGTCACCCGTGACCCTGACGCCTTTCAGTGCACTCTGCCAAATACCAGTGCAAAATAACACACATTTGACAAGTGTTAGGGCGTGAGCAATGAATGTCTTAACCTCTTCTATGCCCATGACGAGATAGTCTTGTCATGGAGCACGGTTGCGCTGTGCCCATGACGAGACTATCTCGTCATGGACCCCGCCCGCTAATGTAACGCCCGGCACAGGAGGGGGAAAGGGCGTGGCACTGAAGGGGTTAAAGTGATTTATTGCTCACATTTAAAACATGTTGTGCCTGTGGGCAGCGTTGTCTGGCTCACAATCCTTCACAGCCTGCCTGAAGCCGTGCTTGGCTCTTCTGTCCCTTTTCTGACCTCCCTGTGGTGCCTTTTTGTCTCCTCTCGTCATCCTGATCCGGTTGAGTCTGCCCAAGCTCTCCATTCCAGTGCCAGGGCGAGCGGTGTATCGTTACTGCTGCTCATCATTCTCACAGCCGGCTCCAGGGCAGTGCGACCCTGCTGACTCTGGGTGGGGTGGGGGTGCCGTGTTTGAAGTACATTATGGTTTTAAAAGCCCCTGCTGCCGCCTTCCTGGCCTCCAGCAATTGTCAGGCAGCAATTAAAAGGTCAGTATGATTAATGCACGTGCTGGAGAGAGATTGGAGGTTTGTATAGTTGAAGTTTTGACTCATAGAAAGGTAGCGCCGAGGGTTAATGTGCCTGCTGCAAAGAACGTGTCCCATGCAGATCACAAAGTGCATATAATGTAAATAGGTCAGTGGGTTACTGCTTTTGTCAGAGAGATCCTTTTGTTACCTGCAGTTTATAAGTTATAATCCAAACATAGAACAGTGAGCTATTAACCGTCCTCAAAGAGGTGCATGCAGATTAGATGTTATGATTTTTGCCCCAGTCTTTCGTTATCCTAATGTTGGGAAAAGGGTTCATTTGGATAGAAATCAATTCTGATTATTAAAGAGAACCTCCAACCATGGTGTTACTTAGGGTAAGTCCGCCCGCCACCCTAGCCGTGCTGGGACCAGCCGCCAGTGATGCAGCGGTCCCGCACCACCAATTAGGATGCGACCGCCACTGTGACGGTCGCATCCCTCATATTCAACATTGTGGTGGGCGGTGCTGTGAGCAGCACCCGCCACAATGTAGAAAATGCATGTTGTGCATTGGCATGCACAACGTGACAGGCACCGCTAAGTGCCTGCCAGCTTGTGTATGCCAATGTAGGAGGGTACCATGGGTACCGCCCAAATGCAGTCCACCCCACTCAACCCCCCAGGGGCCCACAACGGGCCCCCAAAGCGATCCCCGCATGCCTTTCCATGGTGGAGTCCACCATGGAAAGGCATGACACCGCCCACATCATAATATGGATGGCGGTGCCACTATATCATAGGCCTTTTCCGCCCGGTAGGCTACCGGCGGAAAAGCGGCCGATGGTCTTTACGTCCGCCGTGATACCCCCCGCCTATGGGGTAAAAGGCCGACCGGCGGGGTGTTTTGGAGGGCGGATCGCGACAGCCAGTTGGGCGGTGGCAATCCGCCCACCATCCTAATAGGCCCCAAAGTGTGTGCTTCTCTACAACAAGTGCTCTTCAAACATACTGCCTACCAGGATGGATGACGTGACTCCTACCCCTTGTAGTCCTCTATCTTATGTAACATTTACACACATATGAGTGATTGTCTCTGTGTAATGTTTGTGTGATGTAAAGTGCTCTGACACCCTTCACTATTATGAGTGACACTATGAACTGAATTAAATACATCTGAGAGAGAGTGGTTATGGAGACTTGAGGGGCACTGTTAAAGAGTGACAGTGAGGGAGATGGAGGTGGTCATTGGGGGGCACCAACTAACATTCTCACACAAGGTGCCACCAGCGCTAAAGCCGGCCATGACTCAGCCAGTCTGCAAGCAAGTGACTCCTGAGCCTCAGATACGAAGAAAAGAGAGCGCAGAGGATTGGAGGAAAAGAACAAATGGTGGGGAATGCGGGGCAGGAGGGCATGGAGGAACAGCTAGCTTGAGAGATGAGGAAGAGGAGAGACTGCGAAGAGGCAGTGAAAGCCAAATGTTGTGGAGGGCAGGATGCAAGAGACAATGCAGAGCAGAAGAGAGCAGGGGGTCTGGAGAACTGTGGAGGCAGACAACAACTGTGGGACAGTAAAGAGTGGGTCCGAGTTTAGAGGGAGGTGGGATGGGTAGAGATTGCATATACAGTTTCAGCTTTATACAGTTCATCTTTTAGCAAGATCCTGGAGTAAGGATGGAGGGGAGGATGAGGGAGGCGCTAGAGATGATTGGAGAGAAGAATGTAGAGGAGAAGTGAAGTAAAAACAGAGAAGGGTACAAACTGCAAGAGACGCCAGAGAGAGAAAAATTGAGAAGATGGAGAAAAAGAAAGACTGCATAAAGGAGCACAAACAGATTTGTGAACGGAGAGACACTGAACTAATAAGGCGAAATGTACCCTGGAGAAAGAAGAACGAAAGTGAAGTGTTATGAGAGGAGAAGAAGAAGAGAAAGAAGCTGTATATAGGACAGGGACATTAGGGAGAGGGGAGGGCACGGAATGAAAAGATCTAGAAACATTCTGCGCGGGGGAGGAGGAAAGAAGAGAGATTCTAGACACAAGGGAAGACAAAAGAGAGCCATGTGTGTGCACAGGTAAGGCGGTCCTGAAATAACCTGCAATTGTGAAACATTTTTGTATTGTTAGAATGCTTTGTCTATTATATTGCAATAATAGGGGTAACTTAAAAATAAGCATTATTGCATGGCCATAGGCAATTGCATTATTTTGTTAGAAGTGTCACTCATAGAGTCACACATATTACATGGAAATGTAACACCTAGGCGCACTGAAACTGTGGAAATGTCACACATAAGTGAACAGACAACTTGGCAGCTCTGCGGTGGTCTGATAAGGTCTGTAGCAGCCCTATCGAGCCAGACTTAAAAGTGCCCTAGCTGCCACTGTACTGCTACAGAGGAGCCAGGCTGCATACCACTGATGGGCGCTCATCACATGAGGGCAGTGAAAAGGGTTCTCCTGTGACACTAAGCTGAACAAACAACCTGCTACGTGTGGTTTATTTGCTTCTGCATCTCCTCCTCGTCACCTAAATGAGGTGGCTTTGACCTTAAGCACAGAGCAACAACGGATCAAATAAAATATCTATGCTTGACCTTCGCCCAACACAAACACACAGAGGAGCAGCCTAGGATCTAGAAAGAACTTGCTGCTCTGTAGAGAGCAGGACAACAGGAAGTGACGCACATTACCCAGCAGCCAGTGAGAAGAGGCACCCTCCCTGAAGGAAACTGGGGGAGGTGGCAGTGCGGCGAAGCTGCTACAAAGCCTGGCTTCTGCACTGACTGAACACTGAAATCCAGCCTGTTCGCTGGGAGTCGACAATGAATGAGCCGCCTTGTTGCCATGGGGATGTTTTGGGGTCCTGGCCCCAAGGAACAGGTGCAGTATAAAACAGGTCTGGGTGTTGGGCAGTATAAAAGTTTCTAGCTATCACTTCAAAGAATTTTCAATTCCATTAAGGACAAGGAGGCGAGGATTATGCTTCTCTTTCTTTTACTATGTAAAACACAGCAGCCAATCACATTTTAATACAGTAAAAAACTACATTTCCCATAAGCCCCATTAGTCCTGTACCCACCAATCATCAGGGAAAGGTACATATAAATAAACTGGTATAACCATCTCACTTCCTCTTTCTTTGATATCAGTCCTCAACAGTCATTTTCAACAGTTCCTGTGACCAATTCAACTTGAATCCTCTCGGAACCTGGACTTGTATCTCCAACTTGGAACTACAACAACTGCGAAGATTCAATCCCTCCTCTGATAATATTTCATACTGCACTAAAGATTCCTCTGGTCTTCAAGACGCCTTAGTTTCTGTACCTGAAATAAAAGCGAAGCGGTAATACTTCCTTTCTCAAACCACCAAATTATAAACAGGGTGGGAGAATATATATGCATTTAAACAGCATAGATTTAACATCATGAAAACATCTTCAGTCCTGATCAGTAAGGAAAACCTTTCTTCTGAGCCACTATTGGGCCGGATAATCCTCGCTTCCGTGTCCATAATAGAATAGAAAATTCTTTGACGCGATAGCTAGACAATGTGATATTCTGTGTCAGGAGCTGGAGGCTTCGGATTATGCTAGTTTAAAGCTGTACCACATTATTAGACGCTCCATCCACCACTGGTTTGTGATAAAGCACTTTAAATGTTCATTCAGAAGACCAATCTGTTGTGGCCATGATCTCTTCAAGACGAGAGTCTTTAGAAAAGGCCTGTGAGGCCATGGCTCCTCTGACTGAATGTGCTCCAAAACGAGACACATCTATTCCCGCTTCAGCAAGTATCCATCTGACCCAGCGAGCCAGTGTTGCTGATGTAACCGTGCGGTAAGGTTTTTGTAAGGAAATAAGTCATTGACCGGTCTGGTCCGTTCTCAACTCTCGTGTCTGATCCTCATAACATTTTAAACATTTAACAACACATAACTTTTGGTGATGAGGAAAACCTGGATACACAATACATTTTGAATCAGTCTTTGTACGTTTTGATAAAGAAAAAGACACACCTGAAGGAGTGAATACTCTACCTGCTATGTCCAAGGCTCTAACATCCGAAACTCTTCTGCATGTTATAAGGCATAACAATAACGCAAGTTTTGCTGAGAGCTGCTTATGTGTAAGATCTTCTTTAGCAGGCCAGGCCCTAATAAAGCGTAACACTATATCCACATCCCACAAGGTGGAATATTTTCCCGTTCACCGCACCAAGCCACCCATCTTGCCAGGCGCATTCATATTGCTTGTGGGTAGAGGGGGCCCAGGTTTGGGACAGGAAAAACAACATGTCCTCTGAAGCTCCAGGCACTTGCCAATGTCTCCTGAAATCCGCCATACCATGAGGTACAATAGTTCCTGATCTAATAGGTGGTGGAGATGACCTACCGGGTCTGTTAGAAGGTCTGCTAAAGGCTGAATGTGAATTTAAAGGGCGCAGGTTAGTTCCATCGCCATTGGAAACCAGGACTGTGCTTTCCATATTGAATTAATCAATACAACCTCTGCTATTTGCTTGCTCACTTGTGCTAGTACCCTCCAAATCATTGAAAAGGGAGGGAAAGCATATGACAGGTCTGTTAACCAGTTCTGCAGAGCAGAAACGCACCCAAACTCATTGCTCGTGGATCCGGTCTCCATCTGTAAAACCTTGGGAGCTGAGTATTGAGTCGTGATATGAAAAGGTCTACTGAGCAGGGGCCCCTGCATACATTAAGACTCTGAAATACTTGCGGGCGCAATTTCCAGTCGCTGAAATCCCAAAGGAAGTGGGAATTCCAGTCCGCTCTGACATTGGTCGAGCCCGGAATGTATTCTGCCATCACAGAGATTTGATTCTAGAGGCAAAAGTGCCAAAAATCTTTGGCTATCTCCACTAGTAAACGGGATCTGGTTCCTCCTAAGCGGTTGATATAATGTACCGTTAACACATTGTCCATCCTTAAGAGGATGCAACAACTTGTCCTGTGTGTGGCTAAGGTCTGGATCGCAAAGGATCCTGTTAACAATTCCAGACAGTTGATTTGAAGTACTAGTTCATTGGAGGATCACCAACCTGCCGTCTCAAAACATCCGGAACTGAAGCAAGAATGGCTCTGCCATTCCAGGTGTCCATGTGCTCCAGCCACCAATTCATTTCTGTCCTGACCTCCTCTGTCAACAGAATCTGCTCCAAATAAGACAAGCCCTTGTGCTGGTGTAAGATTTGTAAGCGCTGTAGGACCCGGTAATGTATCGAGCCCTGAAATATCACCTGAATGGAAGACTCTAATAGGCCCACAAGGCGAGTAAGGGTCCTCAAGGATATTGTCGGAGAGGCAAGCGCTCTGATCAGTTCCTTCTTTATTGACACTCTCTTGCACAATGGGAGGAGAAGTTGGGCTCTGATAGAGTCCACTTGGAAGCCCAGAAAATCCAATATTTGAGATGGGCCGTGATAGACTTTTCCCTGTTTAGAACAAAACCCAGGTCGTGTAGCAGACCACCTGTCCAGGCAAGGTGCGTCAGGACCGTGTTTTTGTCCTGAGCCATGACGAGAATATCATCCAGATATATAATCAAACAAACGCCTTGTTCTCTTAAGTATTGAACTACGGGTCGAAGAAGCGTGGTGAAACACCAAGGGGTTGATGAAAGGCTGAATGGCATGGTGAAGAATTCGGACCATCAATGACGCCATTGGTACTGCAGAAATCTGCGATGCGGGGCAAAGATGTGAACCGCTAGGTATGCATCCTTTAAATCTAACCGGACCAGCCAGTCGCCTTCTTGGAGAAGGTCTCGCAGTAAGTTTATGCCCTCCATTTTGAAGTGGCGATACACGACCCAGGAATTGAACTCCTTTAGATTGAATACAAGCCGGTAACCCTGATCTTTTTTAGGAACTAAAAATATTGTACTGATGAAACCCTTGGGATGTTGGTTGTTTGGGTCACTGCTCCTATTGCTATCAGTGAGTGAACCTCGTCGTCTTTGAAAGACATTTCTGCATGGGAGAAATGAAGAGGAAACAGTTGGGTGTTCTGGGTTGCTGTTGAATAAAATTCCAGGCGGAACCCTCGAACTGTTTGCAAAACCCAAGGAGCTTGAGATATCGCTACCCAATTGTGCAAAAACAATTGAATTCACCCCCTACCTTGACCTCTGAGTGAGGAAGAAGGCTCACCCGAGTAAGCGGTATCAGCATTGTTGTCTCTGCCTCTGTAGCCTCCTCTACAGCCACAACCTCTGCCCAATGGTTTCGTGCCAGGTAAAAGTTTGATTGTCGTTGGGGGCCACCTCCTCCTCTAGGAGCTTATCCACTTGTGGCCTGATGAAATCCACAGCCTGGCTCTCGGCCACGATGGCGTCCAGCCCTGACAAAAATTCCCCTGTTCAAGACCTTTTTTAGTGATTTCTGCGCTTTATCTAAGGGTGCGAAGGTCTATATGTATTTTCCTAGTTCTTTGACACACTTATCATCAAGTAATATTCCGTTGGGGGAAAGGCCAAGCCGAGCTGCAAAATGGCCGCTTAAATGAGGGGTTTTTGCCAGCTGAGCAAACAATCCAACATGAATCCTGCCTTCAACCACCCATCCTGACTATACAGTGCTGAAACCTGGGCGCACAATACCCTGCTGCTCACCGTTACCTGTTTTTCCGGAGTGTAAATCGATGCTGTAGTGCCTGCGTTGAAGCTAGTGGCTGGCGGCCTGGATTACAGACGAGAAGGCCGAGCCCGATCCTACTGGACCTGCAGAGGAGCGGGCGCCGACTGGGCGCGTTCCCCATCTGATTGCGGTGACCGCAGAAACACAACACCCAGTGAGCTGCGGAGGCCAACATGGTGAGCTGGGAGACGGTATGGGGATCAGCCGGGCCCCGGAAGCGCACCCAGCAATTATCGCAGCTGCGACGCCCACGACGGAGAGAAGGCCTGCGGCCGGGGAGGCGGAGGACAGGCCTGTGTGCCCCGCTTGCACGGAGGGAGCCGCGAGAAGACAGCTGCTCTCTGTCAAAAAGGGGAAATCTATTCGGGACTTATTGAAACCTCCCGCGACTGCTGGGCCCTGTTGTCCCCTCCGTGGGTCCGATCGTATCATCGCACAGTGCGGCGGTCCGCACCTGCAGATCTCCGCGTGGGTCTGGCCCCCCCCCTCGATGCCGCATTAGAGACGGGCTGGAGCGTTTTCCCGCCCGCTCCCCTTCTGTACTATCTAACGTTCTGGAGCTGGGGGGGGGTCCTGGGTGGGAGACGGTGGCGGCCCGCTCATTAATGACATACGCGCTGTACCGTCCAAAATGGCGCTCTCAGACAGGGCCGCTCCTGGCTGCCCCAAACAGGACTGAACTTAGACCGAATGCGGCCACCCTGTGGGCGGGAGGCTAACTTGCTTACACAGATTTGGGGTCCCGAGGATAACATCCGCAGTTGAAACATATGTGACTTAAGGGTGCTGGGATCATGGCCTGGTACATAACCCATGTGAGCCCTTGGTGCCTGCCAGGATTGAGGTGCGAGTGAGACGTCTACAGCATCGTGTGGCCGCCTGCCCGCTCTGGGTCCGCTTTTGTTACATCGCTCACCACAAATGGTACTACCACAGTGTAAGTCCGCAATGGGTAAAGGCGATACCAAGCAGCCAAGACTCACCTTTGACAGGCGCTTTACCCGACACGAGGACAGTGAATTGATGTCGCAAACGGTGGTACCGGATACACAACTGGAGCACGACCAAGACGAGGACATAAAAACCATGTTCTGCGAAGTGAGAGGCTGCCTGAAAGAAATCGACGCCAAAATAGACCCGCTTGCAGCCCGCATGAATCATGTCTCGCATAAAGTGGATAAACACGAGGAGCAGTTAAAAGAGCTGGAACAAAGAGTCTCGGATACCGACGATCATCAAGTAGAGACACGCACCCATCTACTGCAAGGTCTTGGAGGTCATAAAGGCGCGGAACGAAGATCTTGAAGCCCGTTCACGAAGGAACAATGTCCGAATAACGGGTGTACCAGAGTCCACGAACATATCGAACATGGAGAAGTATGTGGAGGGTATGCTGCAGGCTCTGTTCGGGTCTGACCTCTCAGCCATGTTCTTGGTTGAGCGGGCCCACAGCACCTTGGGACCCTGGCCCTCACCGGGTGCCTCCCCGAGACCGATCCTGGCCCGCCTGCTCAACTACAGAGACAGGGACACAATCCTCCGCTTAGCCCGAGAGCGTGGAGAGCTTCAGTACCAGAATAATGCCATCTCATTATATCCTGATTTTACGCAGGCGGTGCAAGCGGCGCGGGGAGAGTTCTTACCAGCTAAGAAATTGCTGCAGAAAACAGGCCTTAAATATGCCATGCTTTACCCTGTGAAACTTCGAGTTCAGTCACATGGCAAACCCCTCTTTTTCACAAAAGCCGGTGCAGCAATGAAATTCGCCAAGCAACAGGCATGGCTGCACAAAGATGAGGAGCGGGACGCGGACACTCAGGCACTGAGTTAGCTATGTGACAATGACTAATATTTCTCTCCTGTCATAGATCCACATACAGACATGTTTAAATCTCTGTTCCTATATCTGTATGGGACACTTTCCAATGTTGCACTAGTTATATTCCACGCTGGCAGGATAGGCTTTTTGTTGGTGGTTCATGATGCTCGGCCGCCCTGTTACAAAGTGACGGGGCAGTCTGCCGGCAACCTCACGCCTCCACAGGGATGATTCCCTTAGTCGCTACATTTCAGCTATGTTCAAATCTGGGAGGTGGATAGTTCTGAAACTCAACCTGATTGGGGGGTTGGAGTGGGTGGGGAGTAGGGGGGGATTGTTTGTAATTGTTTGTTGTTAATTGCAATGTGCTTCATATCTCTGTTCTGACCACATTATTCATAGACATGGCACACAGTTCCTCGCAGGCCTTTCCATACACCGAACACCACTCTGGTTTGCACTGTTAGGAATGTGGCATGTAGTAACCCTGTCAATCGCGAGGGACACTCATTCCTTCATATCCCTATGTCTAATCTAATGTGTATCACGTGGAACGTACGCGGTCTAAATAACCATAGGAAGACTCGTCTGGTACAATCCTGCCTCTTGAGACATTCCGCTGCGATATGCCTGCTCCAGGAAACACACCTAACAGCAACGACTTGCGATAGGCTACGAACTAGCAGATGGAGTAAAGTCTTTACCTCATGCTTCCCCAATTACTCCCGCGGAGTTGCCATGTTAATTTAAAAAGGCACCTCCTGGAGGACCCAGAAAATGATCAGTGACGCAGGGGGGCGGTATGCGCTTGCGTTGGGAACGCTGTTTCATAAGCAGGTCTTAATTGCTAATATATACGGGCCAAACGTAGATGATCCCTCCTTCTTCCAGAAGGTGTGGCACGCCATTCAATCTATGGGCGATGCGATATTGCTATGGGGGGGACTTTAATACGGTTCTCTCCCAGGGATGACAGGGTGGGAACCTCACGCACACACCACCCACAAGCAGCGGCGGTTTTACAGCAAATCATAGATGACCACAGATTAGTAGACACCTGGAGGAGCCTTCACCCTCATGCCCGTGAGGGAACCTGCATCACATATCACCATAATGCCTGGTCACAACTGGACTTTTGGCTTACTTCTCCCAACTTGCACTCTTGGGTGTTGGACGCCTCCCATCACGCCCACACGCTCTCTGACCACTCCCCAGTCACTCTGGCCCTACAGATACCTCAGCCATATCGACAGCCCTTCACGTGGCGTTTACCCCCTAACGCTTTGCTTGACCCCGCATTCAAGGAGGAGCTGCACACACACATCAAAGAATACTTTGACAAAAACACGGGATCCGTGGATTCTGTGGGAACTCTGTGGGAGGCCTTCAAAGTGGTTGTTCGTGGACAATGCATAGAGGGGCAACATAGGGTGCTTAGGGACATCAGGAACAGCCTTACACGCCTAGAATCAGAACTACACACGCTAGAACAACAACATTATGCAACACCATCGGCCAGGACTCTGGGGCGGATTCGCCAGAAGATGACCACTTATCAGGAGGATGCAGACAGGGAGGTGAAGTTCTTCCACAAATATGCGAACGTGAGGAAATACGGTGAGGGTGATAGACCGGTCAGGACACTTGCGAACCTACTGAAGCCATCACGGGGGGCCACCTTCATTACGGCACTTACAACTGCAACTAATAACACCATACACTCCCCTCCTGACATTTTAAACACCATGCACAATTTTTATTCACAATTATACAGCTCACAGGCCACACCCGCGACTTCGGCACTTGAGGAATACTTTGACTCCATAGCGCTGGTGTGGTTCAACAATCTACACCGAGAATATCTTGATCTTCCTTTCACGGTTGAGGATGTGCGGTGGGTGATTGGCGGGATGAGAGCGGATAGGGCACCGGGGACCGATGGCCTCACCGCACAATTCTATAAAGAGTATGCTGAGGAGCTTGCCCCTGCCTCCTGGAGGTATACCAGGAGGCGTTGCAGAGCGGTATCCTCCCTGCATCGATATGAGAGGTGATCATCATCGCCCTCCTCAAACCTGATAAGGAGCCCCAGCGTAGTGAATCTTATTGTCCTCTCTCACTGATTAAACTGGACGCCAAGATTTTTGCGAAACTCTTGGTCACTAGACTCCAACCGCTGCTCCCCATGATAGTCCTGTCGGACCAATCGAGCTTCGTGCCGGGTAGAGCAACCTCACATAACATCAGAACCCTGTTTGGGCTGCTACACTACCTAGCGCCAACCCTACCAGTTGCCACTGCACTCCTTGATGCCTCGAAGGCATTTGACTCGCTGGAATGGGGATTCCTCTTTCCGCTGCTCAAAAGGATAGGATTAAGCCCGAACTTTATAAAGCAGATCCAACTCCTATGAACGCGGCCCACTGCACGATTGAGGATCAACGGGCTTATATCGGAACCAATAGCCATAACTCGTGGCACTAGGCAGGGGTGCCCTCTGTCGCCCCTCCTATTTGCAATCGCGACTGAACCCTTAGCTGTGCACTTGCGCCAACACCATGCCAACAGGGGGATTGGTTTCACTACTAGGTCCTTGACTGTGTCCATGTATGCGGACGACATTACGCTGTTCATGGTACACCCCGAAGACAATCTGGCCCCCGTGAATGGGGTAGTGATCCGTTTTGGTGGACTCTCAGGAGTAGATATTAATTGGAACAAGTCCATGCTTCTCCCTCTCACGTCTGGCACACGAAAATTTGATACTGAATATGCGGTGACATGGGCTTCAGAACCAGTCCGATACCTAGGTGTGTGGCTCACCACTGACTTACAGAACATTTGGACGGCTAATTATGGGAAAGTGGTGGGGTGGATTGAAGATGGGGTCAAGAGATGGAAGACGCTCCCCCTGTCACTGGCGGGCCGCATAGCGGTCGCTAAAATGATCATACTGCCCAAACTACTGTACCTTTTCATAAATTTGCCGCTCCCACTGCACTTCTTTAAAAGATTACGGTCACTTATGATCAAATTGGTGTGGGCAGGTGGCCAACCACGCATAGCATGGGAAATTTTGACACTACCGCTGGAACTGGGTGGGATGGCAGCCCCAGATTTCGCGCTGTATGCATATAGCGCGCAGGCGCAATTCCTGCATTACTGGGCACACCACACGCCCTACCAGCCACATGTAGCCATAGAAATTGATCACACAGCTCCCCTACCACTTTCCACAGCGCTTTTTCAGCCATGTAAACGTCAGCGAGGGGAAATAGACACTGTCCAAGTCATGCGCTGGGCCTGGGAAGGTATCCGCAAAAGAGCACACTTACAGATACTATACGCGCCGTCCATACCACTTTTTAATAACCCCATATTTCCCCCATTAATGGAATGGGAAGCTCAAGACCGTGCACACATATGTAACCTAGCACAAAGCAGCGATCTTTACCCTGATGACACTTTCTTCACGCTTCAACAAATGTGCTCCCCAGCGGAGCCGTCAGCACTAGATATGCTGCTGTACTACCAGCTCCGTGCGTCCTATAGAAGTAGATTTCCCACATTCGCGCAATAAACAGACCACACCGTGTCTTTAGCGTAAAAGGCCATTTATTAGGACCAGGCTGCACAACATTAAACAATAACCAACATTATATGAATAAACTTTCCCCCAACACTCTACCATCCTTCACTCCTTTCACCCACTCCACACTCCCCTTTTGTACCACTCCCTGCCCCTTCCGTTCCTCACCATTCCACAAACCTCCTTGCATCCTCCCGGCTCTCCTCGGCCATTTCACTCACGCCTCCAATACCCCCACCTCGTTCACTCTTCCCCCCCCCCGAGGGATGGGTGTGCCCGCTAATGACTCCCCCCACCCCTCCAAAGTACCGCCACCCCGCAGCCTGTCCTAAACTGGCACGCTGTAGCCAACCCTGGAAACCCCAACCCTCAACTGCAGGGCGGGTGGGTGGCCTTTTCTAAACCCTCCCGATGGTGCCGAGCGCAGGAAGAGGAAGTCGCCTTCCTCCCCTGCGCTCATATACCCACCCCCTAACTCCACCCCTTGACCCTACCTGGTCCTACCCTCGCGCGAATGACCCCGGGGGAAGACTAGTCTGCGACTCTGCTTCCCCCGGGGCCCGGCATCGCGCAATAAACAGACCACACCGTGTCTTTAGCGTAAAAGGCCATTTATTAGGACCAGGCTGCACAACATTAAACAATAACCAACATTATATGAATAAACTTTCCCCCAACACTCTACCATCCTTCACTCCTTTCACCCACTCCACACTCCCCTTTTGTACCACTCCATGCCCCTTCCGTTCCTCACCATTCCACAAACCTCCTTGCATCCTCCCGGCTCTCCTCGGCCATTTCACTCACGCCTCCAATACCCCCACCTCGTTCACTCTTCCCCCCCCCCCGAGGGATGGGTGTGCCCGCTAATGACTCCCCCCACCCCTCCAAAGTACCGCCAACCAGGTAGCCCCCTGTAGGGCGGGTACCTGCCCCACCCCCTAGGCCAGGACCCCTCACACATCCCTGCGACACCAGATTGCCTCATTCCAGAGCTTGCTGACCACATCCCTCATCTCCATCATATAGTAGGCGTTCCCCAGTCTAGACAGATGCACCCCGTCATCCCTAAATAGCAGTGGTTCCTCCAGTCGTAGTCCCGGGTGACTGATCACCTTAATGTCTTTCTCCCCACAAAAAACTCGCATCGCTCTGTTCAATTTCCGACGCGCCTTTTCAATTGCCCCATGCTTAACAGCTCCCCTCCAGATCCTCCTCGGGACAAACTCCGTCCATGCAATGCAAGCCCCTGCCAGTCTGTGCTTTAGTACCTCCAAGTCTCTCTGCATCAGCTGTAAGAGCGCCAAACCCGACAGCCGAACCAAGTCATTTTCCCCCAAGTGTATAATCAATAGATCCGGGCAACCCTTCTGTGGGACCATCTTCGCGAGCCAGGGCAGTAGTGCCCCCCATCGCATTCCCCCTTTCCCCCACCAGTGCACTTCGTGAAGTTGTCCTCTGAGTCCCAGGTTACGGCCGTACACCTGTTGCTCCGCATATTTCGACGCCCAGTGCACAAAAGAATGCCCCACGATCCATGTGACCGTCTTGGCCCCAGGGCCTCCCACGCAACCTAAGAGAGAAACAGAGGTTAGAGACGCACAAAGAAAGCCAAACCCCGCTCCATCCAACCCCCCACACCCTGCACCCCACCCTGTCACTTTCGCACGTAACGCTCACAACACCTTGACCTCCACCTCCCAATCTGTCGGATCCTATCCCAAGACCACCCCAGCCGGGCAGCCGCTGTCGCCGCCCCAATCCGAAAGGAGTGAGTTCCAAAACCCGCCGGCTCCAAACCCACACGCACCAACGCCATGCGCAACACCGCCAACAACTGGCCAGCCGTCACTCGTGCCCCAGACATGTGACAAAATATTTCCCCCACCCCAAGCTGCCTCGCCCTCGCAAACGCCTGCCACTCAGCCACCGGGCACACACCCCCTCCTTGATTCTCATTCAGCCAAACCCACTTACCCCGGCCCAACTGGTCTGTCTTCGACCGACCGAGCCAAATCCCCAGGCGCCCCGCATCCAATCTGACGTCCTCATACCTCCGCCCCTCCCCAGCCCGTGTGCCCAGCAATTCAGACACCCGGAATGCCCCAAAAAACATCCAGACCATGCACAAGCGAAAAATCCGAACCTCAAACTCATCATAGCAACAGAGCGGCAACGCCGCAACCAACCGAACCAACACCTCAAACGTTATGGCCTCCCGTGGCACAGTGCCCCCAACTCGCTCCCTACCCCAACCCCGCAACACCCTACTAACAATCACACTTTTTGTAGGGTCAAAACCAAAAAACAGACAGCAATAAAAGGACACCCCTGCCAGTTTTCCTGAAATGGTTGCCGCCGACAACCCCTTATCCATGCAGTGCAGCACAAACTGTAATACTCCCCGCTCCACCCCCACCTGTCCCCCAGCCTCAGAAACCCCGCTCCAACCCATAAAGGCGACAAACTCTGCCCACGCCCGTCTGTAGGTCCGCCTGGTGGTAACAGCAACAGAATTTTCAACTAGGTCAACCACCCTCACTCCCCTAGGGCCCAAATGCCATCCGGCAGCCCCGTCTTGCACAGATCCGCTCCAGGTGCCAGTCTCCGGAATCGCTGCCACTGCGAACGAGACAAAGCATCCGCAATGTCATTATTCGCCCCTGGCACATGCTTGGCTCAAAAAGTCACATTCAGCCGCAAACACTTCAGCATGAAACTCCTCAACAAGCGCAACACCCTCAGGTCCCTTGCTCTCTGCCGGTTGACCAACTCGACCACCGTCATGTTGTCCACATGGAACAACACCGCCCTGTTTTGAAACTCAGAACCCCACACTTCCAGTGCCACCAACAAAGGAAAGAATTCCAAAAAGGCAATGCTCCTCCCCTGCTTCCTCCAGTGTTCCGGCCAGGTCTCTGCACACCACCTCCCGTCCCAGAAAATGCCAAAGCCATCCGCCCCAGCTGCATCCGAGTAAATTTGGATTTGCCAAACCGTGTTTTCCTCCACAAAGTCCAATGAGACCCCATTGAAATCCATCAAGAACAGCAACCACGTCCGCAGATCCGCCCTCACTCCCATGGAGATCCTGACCCTGTGGTGTGGAAGCACTGCCCCCGACATGGCCATGCCGAGCCGTCGGCAGAACGTCCGCCCCGCCCTGACTACCCGGCACGCAAAGTTCAAGAACCCCAGCAGCCTCTGGACCGCCCGCAGCGCAATCCGTTTCTCACCAATCGCCCACTGGAGGCACTCCTGAATTTCCTCTACCTTCGCGGCCGGGAGCCTCGCTGTCCATTGTATGGAATCCAGCTCAATGCCCAAGAATGTCAGAACGCAAGCCGGCCCACTCGTCTTTTCGGGCGCCAACGGAACCCCAAATCCCTCCGCCAACTCCTGGAACCCTGACAGAGCCCTGCCACAGTCCCCCGAACCTGCCTTCCCCAGAAAGAGGAAATCATCCAGATAGTGCGTGACATCCCGGTGCCCAGTTCGCTGCGTGAAGGCCCACTGCAGGAAGGTGCTAAACATCTCGAACAAGGCGCAAGAAATCGCACACCCCATGGGCAAGACTTTGTCCACGAAGATGGCCCCCCCGAACTGCATCCCGAGGAGCGCAAAATCCGCCGGGTGTATAGGCAGCAAGCGGAAAGCCGACTTCACGTCACATTTTGCCAATTCCGCCCCCGGCCCACACACCCGCACAAGGCGGATCGCATCGTTCACCGACGCATACAGCACCCGGGAATCCTCCTCCGCGATGAAGTCGTTCACTGACTGCCCCTCTGGCCACGATAGGTGATGAATCATCCGAAACTCACCCTCCTCCTTTTTGGGCACCACCCCCAGTGGAGAAACGATCAAATCCTCCATCGGCCAGTCATAAAAGGGGCCCGCAATCCTCCCTTCCTCCACCTCCTTCAAGAGCTTAGCCGCCACCACCCCCGGCAATTCCTTCGCTGACTTGAGGTTGTCGGCCCATCTCCGTGATCTGGGACCTTGATACCCGACCCGAAAACCATCCGTAAAGCCCCACTGAATCTTTAAGGCGGCCTCCCTGTCCGGGTAAAGGGAGAGCCACGGGGCCATCGCCTCCACCCTAACCGGTGTAGGGGCCCTTCTGTCCAGTCTGCCCCTTCCCCTTGGCATTCCGCCATTGTTCGGAAGGAGTGGTGAGTGTAAGGCATTGCGTAAGGGGGTGCTTCCCCCCGCACTTAGAGCACTCGTGCTTGAACTTGCACGGGTACCTGGAACAATACCCCCTATTGTAACTCCAACAGGCCCCGGTATTGTAAGTGCCGGGCTTGCTAGACTGTCCGGCCCACCTGTGGGTGCTGTGGTCCCCCCCGCCCCAGTATGGGCGGGACGCGACTGAAAAGACCGATACGAGACCGGCAAACCACTCGCCGTGTGAGTTGATGCGGATGAATGCGTAGACGCCATCCATTGCATCCACAATTCCTGGTCCACCTCACCCCAATGCTTCTCGGGGTTCGCACTGACCCGCGCCCTGAACTCCTCATCGTAACTCAACCACGCGAAACCCCCAAACTGCATCTGAGCCTTCCTGATGATATCCATGTATTTCAGCAATGCGATTGCCCTATCGGGATGCTTCTCGCAATAGATACTCGCGTAAATGAGAAAGGCCGAGGTCCAATTCTCCATATTTACCGGCACCCTCGGCCGCCTAGTCAGCTCCCACTCCTCTTCCTTGGAGCCCTCTTTGGCCTGCACCTCCCTATGCAGTAATTTAAAAACGTCCACGTACTCATGCTTCCAGATCTTTCCCTTTATTTTGTCGGACAAGTGCGACCCCAACGGCATAGCCAGGCCCATGTAGGGCAGTTTTTTCGGGAGCTTACTCCCCGACGCCTCCTCCTTACCCCCATCCTTCTCTGTCTGCACCCCCGCCGACGCCACCGCCTTGCCCCCAACCGCTTTGTCCTCATTCGGGAGCCCACCCTTGGGAGCCCCCACCACCTCCCTCACAGAACCGTCCCCCACCCCAACCGACCTACAAGCCTTCTTCCTTCCCCCAATGCGACCCCCGTCCCACACCGACCACCAAACCCGCTCACCTGTCAAAGTCGGCTGTCGCTCGCTGAGCCGTCCTCCTGAGGGGGTCGCCCGCCGCGTCTCTACCGTCTCCTTGTCCGCCGATCTCCGTGGGACCTGTAACACACCAACCTCTCTGTTGTCCTTGCCTGCGCCCGTCTCGTCACAGTCATCCCGCACCTCCCCGTCCTCCAGCTCATCACTTTCTGCCTCATAATCCAACTCCACATCTGCCTCCACACCTCCAGGCACCCACAACACCTCTCTCGCCGCTCTCTTCACACCCTTGCCATTCAGTTCACCAGACATGCGTGACCCCTTCCCCCCCGCTGCCACTGCCCGCTCCCGCGCTGGAGGGACGGCCGCCGCGGACCGCCCTACTGCTTCTTGACGGCGGTAAGGGGCCGTCTTGCGCCCCACCGTACTCCCCTTAACTCTGCCGACAGCCGCCGGCTTGGATCCCCTCCCACCCCCCAGGTCGCTCAAACCTGGGCGGGCCCCGGCACCATCGGGCCTCAAAGCCGCCCTGGCCGTCCCTGCCTGCGTCCGCGGACCCCTGACAGCCCCCCCCACCCGCCCCCTCGCCCTCTCCGCCCTCCCCCGCTCCTCTTGCTCCGCCCACCGCTCCTCCTCCGACGTGGGCGACGGGGGCCCCTCCGCCACGGCCTCCCACACCGCCCCCACCCACCCCTCCTGCTCAGCCCGCCGTGCATCCTCCACTTGCGCCCGGAGGCGCTGTTCCCGCAGCCTGTCCTCCCAAGTCCACGCACACCAACCCGGAAGCCGTGGGGGGGGGCGGGTACCCAAAGACCCCCCCTCCAAAATACCCGCGGCAGACTGTCCGAGCCCCACCGGCGGCACGACCCCTCCAGGCGGAGCCGCGAGAACCCCCCCTCCCGGCCGCCCCGCGCCGCCAACCGACACACCAGGGGTCGACGCCCGGGACCCCCCCCGAGACAAATCAAGGGGCCCCTCAGACTCCAAAGCCCCCCCCACTCCCTCCCCACCAGCCAGCACGTCCACCGCCCCGCACGCAGGCCCCAGCCCCCCAGCCCCCACCCCTGACACAACCTCCGCCACCTCGCCCCCCCGAGCCGCCACGAGCCCATCCCCTGGCCCCCCCACTCCCCCACCTGCCCCACCCTCCACAACGCCGGCCCGCCCGGCCGCAGCCGCAATCACCGGGAGCCGCTCCTCCGCGGCCAACGCCGACGCCACGCCCCCGTCCGCCTCGTGGGCCTGGAACGTCAATTGGGGAAAACGAAGACGCGGAGGCAGGCTCCTGCGCCGGCCTCCGCGCGCCTGGCTCGCTCGGCCCGCACCCCGCCCCCTCCCCCGCAGACCCGAGAGACACAGAGGAGGCGGCAGCGGCGGCTCCTCCTGACACGCCAGTACCGCCGCCGCCACCCCCGCCGAGGCCGCTTGCGGAGCCCTCTCATAACCCACCCACGCCTCTCCCAGCACCCCGGGCCGCAGAAGATCCTCCCTCCCGGCCCGCCCCAGGACCAACAACGCCCGCCTCACCTCCTCCGATGCCACCGTCCCGTCACAGCCGTCTCGCTCCATAACCGCGACGCCCGCCGTACACAAACCGCCGACCCGCAAGAAATCTTCCCCGGCCTAGCCCTACACTACTCCACACACACTCCTTTTCTAAACCCTCCCGATGGTGCCGAGCGCAGGAAGAGGAAGTCGCCTTCCTCCCCTGCGCTCATATACCCACCCCCTAACTCCACCCCTTGACCCTACCTGGTCCTACCCTCGCGCGAATGACCCCGGGGGAAGACTAGTCTGCGACTCTGCTTCCCCCGGGGCCCGGCATTCCAGCGCTTCTGCCTCCCCTGCCGGCACTCGAAAACCTGTTGGCGGTGAAGTCGGGACGGAAACTCATATCACACATTTATAAACATACTCAAAAAGCCTCCTCTATAGTCGTCCCCACCTCCCGTGCAGCCTGGGAGGTGGAACTAGGTACGCCCCTCACGGACGCACAATGGAAGCTGAGTTGCCAGCAACTAGAGCGCCTATCGCCTAACTATCGTCTTCGGCTTATACACTTTAAATTTTTGCATCATCTATATCGCACTCCCATACAATTATTCAAAATGGGACTGCGGTAAAATGATTGCTGTTGGAGATGCGGCTCCCCTCTTGCCACCTTCATGCATTTGGCCTGGAGCTGTGGGCCCATAGCGTAGTTCTGGCTGGAAGTCTATGCACACATTAAGGACATAACCGGCCTGGTCCTCCCCCTCACACCACTTACATCCCTGCTCGGAGTGCTGGAGACAGTGCCCTCTAAATCACGCAGGCTGCCCTCACTGCTCTTACTGATGGCCAAACGGCAGATAGCTCTGCACTGGGGTGCTGCGCGACCTCCGTTAGCAAAAGACTGGATTTCACAAGTCACTTATTGCAGCTCACAGCTCTCCACATACTGGGAGCTCGAACCCCCTAGATCCCGTCCCAAAGATATCTGGGAGCCATACGTAACCTGGTTAAAATCTAGAAACGTAGATGTTTAATGTATTGATAGCATGCGCTGTGTTCCTTATGAGACCACTCCATGATTGTATTATATAGAGTTGGTGCGGAGTGGAGATGTAGTATTGTCCTATTGTCTATGTGTGCCTACTGGTGTTACAAATTGAAGATGACGCGTTGCGGACCTCAGACCTCAGACCTCAGGCCTGATGGAAGTGAATGTAACCTTGACATGTCGGATCAATCATCATAGTTCAGCATTGCAATGCTTGTTGTTTCTTTTTTGTTGTATCCATGATGAAAATGCAAATAAAAACAATAAAAAAATAAAAATAAAAAAAAGTAATATTCCATTGGCTAAAGTGACTGATTCGCTGGAAGCCAGGTCTGCCAATTGAAGGTCGATGCGCATCAATACTGATTTGCGGCTCTCCGTGGATAAAGCGCAATTAGCATTGCCTAGAAGGCACAGGGCTCTTTGGGTCCATTCTAGAATTTCCCTTGGGTCCTGTTGGGCCTCGTTGTCTTTGGTCTGAACTGCCAAATCTAGGATCTTCTTGATGGGACCAGAGATATCTACTACATTGTCCTGGCAGTTTCTCCATGCTCAGTCTAGACCTTTCTTGGGGTCCTTAGTAAACTTTTTAAATAAAGTGGACATATTCGGATTGAGTTCTGGTGTGTCCGCCACTTTCCCAGGAGTGAAAGTCGTGGACATTCGAAACGTAACGTGTTGCGCAATTCTTTTTCAAACCCTTGGCGCAAGTTAGCCTGGACGTACTGCGCCACCTCCATATATGGGACCCACTCTGTGGATCTGGGATGAATGATCTGCTTCAGATCAAATAAAAGTTTCCTTCTAGGTGGTAGATGCGGCTGAGTATGGCACACCTTGCGTTTACATTTGGTGACCTGCCCAGAGCATCCTGGAAATTCCTTGTGATTCGAGGAAAACTCCGACGAGGAGGTGGAGGGATCCGCCGTGGAGGTGGAACTTCTAGGGAACCCAAAGAATCCCGAAGCTTCGTACTTCCATATTCGTGGTCTTGAAGGACCGATTGTGCCAGTTGTGAAAGGACCTCAGCCGAGGTACTTAGATGTACTGCGAGCAAAGCCTGCATCATGCCAAGCCAAGTCACGCTTAGACGTGCCCCTTACGGTGCCCAGTAATTCATGATGGCCATATCTTTGAAGTGGTTGTGTAAAGGGGTGTAAGGCTTTGATTAATGCCTGATTCACTGAGCATTGCACTTGGGAATCAAGTGCCTCCACAAGGCGCTCCTCCATATCTTGTTCGTATGGGACTTCTGAATACTCCAGATAGTCGTCCCCAATATCTTCTTGATAAGCCATATTTACTTTTTAATCAAAATCCTGTTTTAACAGGTTCAGAGGAGGTTTATAGGTGGGCACCGTTAACCCCAACCAGGTGCAAGCCCACTGTAATGCAGGACAGGTAGGGTCCAAAAGTCCCCCAATCAAGTTGAAAGGATATTGGTGCACAGACAGAGGTGCCGATTACGATCCGTTAAAAACCGCGTACGAACCGTCGGTCGGAGCGAATTCCCCGTCCGACTCGTACCCGGTTGTAAAACTTTACAAACATGGAATTACGATTCGCACGGAAACACCATTTCCGTACGAATCGTAAAAAACACCGACCGACGAAAATATACATACGAATGTGATCCGGGAATGCTGCGACGTGACGTCGGGACGCTTTCAGGCAGAGTTTCACGAACCAGGAATTACGATTCGAACCGACAGCAGTCCGGACGGCAATATTATCACGGCACCCAAAAAGTGCCGCAAAAGCGAAGTACGGCGCAAATCGACCAGAGTAGGTGGCCCGGTACGCGCCGACCCCCCCCCAGCCCCCGTAGGTACGCGCCGGCCCCCCCCCCAGCCCCCGTAGGTACGCGCCGACCCCCCCCCCAGCCCCCATAGGTACGCGCCGACCCCCCCTGTGTGTACACCCGTGTACGGTGCGTACCCCCCCGTGTATGTACGGTGCGTACCCCCCCGTGTACGCTCGAGTCGAACCCCGGGGCCTGGGGGGGGGGGGTCGGCGCGTACCTACGGGGGCTGGGGGGGGGTCGGCGCGTACCTACGGGGGCTGGGGGGGGTACAGCACGTACCGGGCACCTGTTTGGACGTCTCCATGGTTGTTATGGGAGTTCGGTGCGGACGGTCTTTTCACCATACGGTTGTACATTCGGACGCCCGGGATGGATCGTGATTCCCCGGTCGGAGTTCACCTTTCACGTTTGTACGGTGAATCGTACGAGGACGTGTCGGACACATTTTCCGACCCGAGGACGTGTGGGGAAATATTCCCAGTGCGGTTCGTATGGACTTTTTACCATGCGAATCGTGATTGCCAGTTCGTACGGCACTTGTACGATTCGTACGGTAAAAAGACCCGATACGAGTCGTACGGGGACATTTTTTACCGGATCGTGATCGGCACCAGAATATTGAGTTTTAAATGTCGACATACACAAATGCTGAGTTGGAAATATCCTGATACAGAAATATCGACAGCAAGAATATCGTGGTCAAGAAGTCACTAATATCGTTTGCAAAAATATAGGTGTTTAAAATATCGATGTTTTAATTAGGGTTATGTATTTTAGTATGTATTTTAAAAGTATGTGAACTATTTTTTTGTATAAGTTTTGCTTTTGTTTTTTAATATATGTTACATTTTTAGCAGTTATTAATTGTATTTTAATTGCATTTTGCGTTTTGAAGTTCTGTAGTGGGTTGTGGGTTTAATGGGGAATAGGGTAGGAAGTAATTTAATGATAATAATTTTTTTTTGTTTTTTTGTTTTATTTATTAGTATTTATCAGATTTTATAGTGATAATTGTGGAAATTAATGTATTATTCATTAATTATGAATTGGTTGTTAATTATTATTAATGAATTAATTGGCAATTATGTTAATTGTGTCATTTTTGTAGGAGTGGGTTAAGGGTTTATAGGGGAATAGGGCGGGAAGTAATTTAATTATAAATAATCAATGTATTAATATATTTTATTTAGTAATAGTTATTTAATTTACATTTTATAGTGTTAATTGTGGGAATTCATTTATTATTAATTATTTATTTTTCGGTTGTTAATTATTATTAATTAATTAATTGGAATGATGTTAGTTGTGTTATTTTTTTAGGAGCGGGTTGTGGGTTTATAGGGGAATAGGGTGAGAAGTAATTTAATTATAATACATTTATTAATATTTTTGATTTATTAATATTTATGTAATTTATATTTTATAGTGTGAATTGTGAGAATTAATTTATTATTAATTGTTTATTAATTGCATGTTAAGTATTCATTATTGATTAATTGGTAATTAGTTACGTTAATTGTGTTAATTTTTGAGGAGCGGGTGGTGGGGTTTATAGGGGAATAGGGTGGGAAGTAATTTATTTATAATTAATTAATAATTATTTGTCAGTTAATGCTAATTAATGATAATTAATTAATAAAAATTTAAATATATGTAATTAATTTTAGATGTGAGTTGTGGAGTTTATAGTGGTAAAGGGTGGTAAGTAATATCTTTTAAATTAATTAATACGTGTAATGATTTTTAGGTGTGGGTTGTAGTGTTTATTGGGGTACAGGGTGGAAAGTTATTTATGTTTAATTAATTAATAATTAGTTGATCATTAATATCAAGTCATCAATTCATAATTATTTATGGTCATTTTTAATTTTGTGTGTGGGTTACGGTTTCATAGGGGTAACGTTTGGGGAGTACATTTATTTTTATCTGTTCAATTTGTTTTTTAATTAATTATATTTCTTTAATTGATAATTATGTTAATTATGGAGGTACATTTAAAAAAAAAATTAGATGTGTGTTGTGAATTGTGTGGTGTTTTAGGGTAGGAAATAAAAAATGGTTACAACTATCTTATAATTAATGTTTTTGATTATAAATAATTTCTATTAAAAATAGTTATTTGTTTGTACATTATTTTTAACTGTTTTAAACAAAATCTTTCTAGGTATTTAGTAGATCTTTTTAACATTATAATATGTTTTCATCTTTTGTAAATGTTTTATATTTTTATAAATGTTTTTTTGTTTTTTAAAATCTTTTGTGTTGTAGTTGATATTTTGTTTGTTTTTAATTTTAAACTGACACCAATGGGAATATACATGTTTACCCCTCTGCTATCCAACACTTTCCCTACTGTTGCACTCACTGGGGTGGGAATATTAAGTTTTACCCCTCCACTATCCAACACTTTCCCTATTGTTGCACTCACTGAAGTAGGAATAGTACTTTTTACCCCTTCGCTATCCAACATTTTCCCTACTGTTGCACTCACTGGAGTGGGAATGGTTATTTTTACCCCTTCGCTATCCAACACTTTCCCTACTGTTGTACTTAATGGAGTGCACAATTTAAGGTTAAAGACTATAAAATATTTTAATGTTTTAATTTATAATTAAATGGTTTTTTTTAGATATTATGTTATGGGGTATGTATACATATATTTATTTGTACATTTTTATATATTTATAAAATTTAAAAATAAATTAAAATTAATAGTTTGTTTTAAAGTAAATATATATATATATTAAATTATATATATCTATGTTACATTTTTTTAATTTAAATTTATTTCTTATATTTGTTAAAATGTATATTAAATCCAAATAAAACATGTTAAGTTAATTTTATTATTTAATATATTTAACATAATATTTAACATACATAAAAAATTAATATTTTGTACATCGATATTTTGTACATCGATATTCCCCCCAATATTTTATACTTACCATTATAAATATAGAATGTCAATATTTTTTACATCGATATTTATGACTCGATGTTTGTGTATGGGGATATTTTGGTCTTCCATATTCTATCAGTGAACCCAGGATATTATGTGGAGGGAGGCACCTGAGCTCCTAGGGCACGGTCCTCTTCAACGTTAATATTCCCTGCCGGGCGTTCACAGGGACAGATGCGGTACTGTGGTGTTCTTGAGCGGCAAAACCCCGATTTCGGCCTCATTTGTTTACAAAATGTTGTAAATCTGGGAATGCGTCAAGTTCCATGGGTGTTGCGTGGGAACACCCACAGCAACACCCATAGAATGCCCCTTTCATGCAGAGTTGTGCGTGAAAGGGGAAAGATATTTAAAAGGGTAACTTTACATGACCTTGTAAATATGGGAAGCCCATTGTGCTGCCAGTGCATCAATAAAAGTGATGTACTGGTGGCGCAATGGCCTTGTAAATAAGCCCCTTTGCTTAGTTGGGACCATATACTTACTTGTTCTTATGTCTTTGATCACCAGGTCTGTCTCCTTTGCAAAGACGTTGTGCCCATGTATGTGTGCCATTGTGTCCTCTTTTCCCAGTGTCAGGGACCTTGTGTAAGTCTCAGGGCCTCTGTCAGTAAGCCCTGGCTCTATGTCCCCATGTCCCATTGTCGACTTAAAGTCAGTCTCCCACTGTCAGCCACAATGTCTGTCCCTTAGTGCCTACAGACCAGTGCCCAGAGGTCAATGTTCCAGTGTCAGTGTTTGTGCCCCTGTTTCCATACGTGCCCAGTTGTAGGTTTCCGTGTCGCTGTGTCAGTGTACCAGAACAACTATCCCCATCTCAGTGTCTGTGTCATTGTCACTGTTCTCACACAAGAGTAACTACACCAGTGTCAATGTCTGATTGTATCTGTGGCTGTGTCTCAGTGGCAGCAGTGGGCTCCCCAATGCCTGTGCCTGCATGTCAATGCCAGTATTGATATCCCTGTGTTTCCCTGTCAATGTGTATTGTGTTACGTGTATTTATAAAGCGCACTATCAGTGGCGAGGGTATCCTGGCACGGAGCAGGTGTATCCCTATCCGTACAATGGTGTCAATGTCCTTGTGTCCCAGTATCTCCCAAACCACAATCTGCATTCATTTGCAAGTCTTGTTGCTGCATTGTCTGTGTCTCCCCTGGCAACTTTCCTTTGCCAGTGTTGGTGATTTTGTGCCAGGGACCCAGTGTCAATGAATCCATGCTTATGCCCTTGTACGTGTCAGTTCCTGGTGTTAGTGTCACTCACTATCCATGTGTCATGGCATCTTTGTGTCAGTGTCCCTGTGCCAACAATAGTGTTTTTGGGCTTGTCAGTGTTCCCGGTTCAACGTTTCGGTGCCATATCAGTGTTAGTGAACATGTGTCATGCCCCTTTATTTGTTTTCTCCTGTCAGTGTGACTGTATCAGTGTCAGTGTGAGATTTGCAATGTCAGTGAGGGCTCCCTGCATCTGTGTACTTGCTTCATTGCCCCACATGATGTCATGGTTTGCTTATAAACTACTTATACCATCTTTGAAGTACTAAGGGCATGGATGAAACTTGAAAGAAAGGTGTAAATTGACCTTTTTGTTAGACACAGAGACTGAGTTCAAACAACCATTGGCAAAGCCAATAGGTCTTGTCTTTGAGAGCTATTGGCTTTGGCAATGTTTTGTAGCCATGCTGTATATCAGCACAGATGATTTGCAGTGTGAAAAAAGTACATTAGTGCTGGACGCATCATAATTCTTTTTTTATTATTATTATTTTTTGCCATGGTGCACAGCAGTCATGCCCACATACAGCATGGGTACAAATCATTCCAAAGTTGGCAATGCCCATGCTGTACAGCGTGAACAGAAGGCAATGGCAATAGTCTCACAGACGAGACCTATTGACTTTGCCAATGTTTGTTAGGTCTTGTCACAACACCCCTGTGATTCTGAGCACATCAGTTAACATCTCCAAGCATGTAAAAAAATATATATATATATAACATTGGCAAAAAATTATATACATAAAGAAAGCAGTTGCGCTCATGTCCATGTCTTAGTGAAAGTACATTTGGAAGCAGATAATATCTGTTGTCACAATAAAAACAGATAACATCTGTTGTCACAATAAACATTTGTTTCAAATTAACAAATGGCTTCTTTGACATGCCTTTGATATAGTAAAGCATAGCTACAAATGGCAAGCGCTTCAACATGGACGACAGGGAAGAAGAAAAAATTAAAGTAGTACCTCAATCACAGTGTGATCAGAGGAAAGACAGCAATCAAGTTAAAGCAATCAGTACTTGGTCCATGCTCCAGCCTAAAAAAAAGGAAATGAAGCCAGCACACGCTGGCCAATTAGAAGGCAGCAAATAAATACGACAATAAAGCCAGTGAATGTTAAGCAATAGGTGGCTGCAAGCCCTTTCTGTATACAATAGCTCTCACAAGCAAGAGTGCGTGCAGCACATGAACTGTTGCAGGTGAGACCTAAAAAAGGGAGAGCTGAATTTCACTAATGCATACATTACAGTAGCTTGTGCAGTGTCATTGTTTATGTCCCATAACATGCTAACTTTTGAAGATAAATACTCCAGTAGCAGTTTCACTAATTGTTTGATGAAATGGAGAAATATTACAGTTTGTTTCACAATGCGGTGCAGGTCTTTAATTTTATTTTGCATGCTTCATGTATTCAGAGATGAAGGAAATCATAGCGTGAGCTAAGCTTTTATTTTGGAAGAAATCTGTTGACCTGCCTTCTCTGCCAGTAGCCAGTTGCATTTAAAAGGTACAAAAATTAATGAGTGTGCCAACCCCTACCAGCCCCTCCTCCGCCTGTTAAGGCCCTCTGAATAGGAATGTAGGCAAATTACATATATTTCAGAGGGAAGTATTTGCATAGGATGGTCTTATATAGCATAAGATGGCCATGAGTTAGCCATTCTTTGAATGAGCAGGGGCATCTCTGGCGTATGGTGCCACAGTTGGCATAAAATGATCATCCTTTATGGTGGCCCACCTTGGATAGGGTGGCTATATCTGAAATTTCAAAGACATCTCTGGCATACGATGGCCACTTCTGACATAAGTTAGGTAGCAATCAATTAGTACTTGTGTAGCACGGTTTATCACTACGGGGGGTATCTAGGTGCTGTGTAACGGGGAGCCTTATTTGAAGAGCCAGGTCTTGAGCTTCTTCCTGAAGTCGGCAAGTGAGGTGGAGGATCGGAGGTGGAGCGGGAGGTTGTTCCAGGACTTGACAGTGAGGTAGGAGAAGGAATGACCCTGGTATGGCTCCGTCCGATGTGGGAGTTGTGTGCCAGGGAGGCAGATCAGAGTTGTCTGGTTGGCTGGTAGAAAGTCAGGCAATGGTTGATGTAGGAGGGTCCGGCATTGTGGAGGGACTTGTAGGCATGAGTCAGCAGCTTGAACTGGCATCTCTTCTGGACGGGGAGCCAGTGGAGGTTTCTGAGGTGAAGGGTGATGCTGGTCCATTTGCGGACATCAGGGATGAGTCTGCCTGAGGCGTTCTGCATAATCTGTAGTTGATTTAAAAGATGGGAGGTTGTTCCAGTGTAGAGAGGGTTGCCATAGTCCAGTCGGCTGGTGACGAGGGCTTGAATCATTGTTTTACTTGTATTGATGGAGACTCATCTGAAAATCTTACAAAGCATGCAGAGGGTGTGGAAGCAGGAAGAGGCCACTGCGTTGACTTGGAGCTTCATGGAGAGGTCGCTGTCTAGGATGATGTTGAGTTTGCGGGCATGGCTGGTGGGGGTAGGTGAGGGTCCAAGTGCGGTGGATACTCAGATATTTAGAGGGGAGTGACAATTAGCAATGTTACAAAGACCATGTCACCATTTCTGGTACCAATGATATTGTACTTAGAAATCAGTGATATGCAATATCATGGTACTGGGAGTTGACAACGTTTCGATCCCCTTACAAGATATAGGGATCATCATCAGGACTTAGATTATGCCTGAGAGTATCATTTTGTCTTGTCACACAACCAATTAAATGGACCAGTGGTTTCTTGGTAGGAAGGGAACTCTGTTTGATAGAGTATAGCAGCAATGGCAATGGCTGGTAATGCTGTGAAATGGCAGGTGTAATAGTCGCTGAGTTTATCAAGAAGGCAACACATTACCAGCCTGTTGCCATTGCCTGTTGCCAATGTTCCTCGATAAACAATCATTAGCCATGCTCCCTTGTATACCTTTGGGTTCCCTTGTCCTTGAAAACCTTGTTCAGCTTCAGGCAGTAGGATCTCATCCATTTGGTGACGTTGGTCATGGTATTCCGGAAGTTGACTTTTGGTGGTGTCTTCCATGAGAGAAAGGATGAGTTGGGTGTTGTCAGTGTATGAGATGATGTTGAGTTCGTGGGCACGGGCAATGTCGGCCAGTGAAGTCATGTAGGAGTTGAAGAGGGTGGTGCTGAAGGAGTATCCTTGTTGGACTCCGCAGATGATGCCCTTGGGTTCTGAAATGAAAGGAGGTAGGTGGCTTTTCTGTGTGTGTCCTATGAGGAAGGAGGTGATCCACTTGAGGGCGTTTCCTCTGATGCCTATATAGCGGAGTCTAGTGATGAGACTGTGGTGGAATACTGTCCACTGAGAGGTCGAGGAGGATCAGGGCTGCAGTCTCCCCACGGTCGAGGATGTATCTAATGTCATCAGTTGCGGCTATTAAGGCAGTCTCAGTGCTGTGATTGGAGCAGAAGCCTGACTGGGTGGTGTCGAATAGGTTGTGTCCTTCCAGGTGGTCTGGGAGCTGGCGATGGATGGCTCTTTCCAGGTCCTTGGCTGGGAAGGGGATCAGTGAGAAGAGGCAGCAATTCTTGAGTTTGTTGGGGTCGGCAGAGAGTTTCTTCAGGAGGGGTTTCACCTCCACATTTTTCTAGGCATCAGGAAAGGTGGCTGTGGTGATGGATGATTTGAGGATGTCGGTGAGGGCACTGGTGATTTCCTTATGTCTCGGGTTGAAGGCGTGGTGGGGGCACTGGTCTGTTGGTGCTCCGGACTGGATGGAGGTCATGATTGTTGTGGCATGGGTGAGTGGCATGGTGAGGAGGAAAAACACTGCTGCCGACCCTCTTTTTTAACAGCCCATTGTCTCGCAATGGAAACAGTCCCAGCAAGATATTGCCCCCCAGCTGAAAGCTATAAAACTCAGGTTCACAAATTAACAAAAAGTATCCACCGCTTGTCACAATCTGTCCAGAACAGAAAGCAGAAGTGCAGTTGTGAGGACAAAGTAAGAGAAACCAGAAAACCACCAAATCCCTCTGATAGATCAATGTCCAAACCATTATAAAATGTAGTCGCTATGGAGAACTTCCCAACTTTCTCAGCCAAAGATGACAGCTCATTCATGCTATCTTGTGCATGGATATTTCTACAATTATTTTTTTTGGTCTCGGTGGACACTTGCTGCCATGGCTGTTGTTTCTTAACTCTTGTGGAGGCTACTCCTCATGTACATTTTTTAATTTTTATATAATTATCTTAATTAGTGCTATCTTTGTCCTAAGCCTCTATGCTTTCTCAATTTTTTAAGGTACCTGCAACCTGAGCGCCGCTGTCTGAGATTTCACGTTTGGTCTAATCTGAAGGGTTGCTCTGTTGTCAAGAGGCTGAGATACTGGAAGATACCTAGCTTTTGAGTTGCCTATCCTGTCCATTCTTAGTAGAATCTTAGTTGAAATGGATGAATTAATGAAAATTAGAGAGAGGATGTATATCAGAATAGTGCATACAAAATACTTTCTGATATAAACATTGTTTCCTAAATACCCTGTACAGAAACCTTGATCTGTTGGGTATAGATTTTTTATAATTGACTCCAATGTGGCAGCATGTCTGTAAATTATGTTTTGTTCTCCTTTTTGATAGACATATTCTGATTTAGATATTCTGGTACAGTACTTCGGAAGAACACTGTGTGCATGTGATACACCTTACAAGTATTGGTTTATCCCTGAGTGCCCTTTCAAAACTGCCAGCAACATATATTCAGCCAAAGTCTTCACAATTTACCTTTTAATTTTACTATTTCAAAATCTTCTGGTGGAAGAAAGAACCCCCCTTCTCTCAGAACCTGCCTGGGAAAAGCCCATTGTGCACCAGGGACTTCACCAACCCTCCCCCGCCCGCCCACCACTTTGGAAACTCAGTCACCAGCCACCACTGTTTTAGACCTCAAGCAATGTTCGCATGAGCTGACCCCAGAAGAATGACAGGGCTCTCCTGCCACACCACGATTAATATTTACATTTAAATATCTATGTCCCTCCTTCCTGTCTGCCCAAATGTGATGACTTGATCCTTCAGCATATTGCAGTCAGAATAAAATAATCCTGTCTATCCTCCGCCCAGCATAAATAGACCAAGAAGGGCCCTGGGCCAAGATAGAACGCGCCGCCCTGTAAGGGTAGGGAAGGTGACACCAGCAGGTGACAAACATTGACCAGCATCCAAGCCACACACGCCCTTTGTAACTGGGGCGATGACAGCTCAGTGGAGTCGATGAAGATACAACAGGACAGGGCTGTGCTTGTCATCCCACCAGCAGTGGGTCAGTGAAGTTTGCAGGCACTCTAGCATGAATATGAGGTGAATCTACATACAGTTCCCTTCAGTGAGGATTATGCACATATGTGTTGGTCACACTAAACACTTGTCTGTACTTTATTCACAATCACATTTATAGGTGCATAAGTATTCAATAAATTTCCATCACTACAAATATACAACTTAAAATTGAATAAGTCACGCATGCAACTATTAAATTTAACAAAAAGAGGAAAAGCTTAATGAAAAAAGTATGATACAAGTTGAGCATAAGAGCTATTGAAATGGTAGATGACATATGGTCAAAGAGTCAATGCAACATCATGCATGCTCTAAGATATGATGTGCATGAATTCTTCCTAGGAATATCCCAGAGCCCTCCACAGACACTGTGTGGCCAAGATTTGTTTACGCCACTTCAAAATAAGCCATACAACAACATGGGCAACTTTACTTGTACTAGTTTCGTCTCTTTATCTTACCAACGCTTTTGCCACAAGGGAGGGGCCCACAATCACCATCATGTGCTAACCAACAGGTTACTCTGGAAACCAGGGACAGAGTTCCCAACCTAAGCAGAATATAGAGGCACATCAAGCCCCCAACTTCCACTTCATATAATGCCACAGCCTCCAAGCAAAGCTGAAATCCCACGATTGCCCAGGAGGAAGAGGTCAAGCTCTCAAGCCAGAATCCTCTACCCGAGTATGTTCCACTGTTAGAAATTGGACCTCTAGTTGGCAGAGGTTTGCACCCTATCCCAGAAGGGACCACACATCTAGTCAAGGTAAGGCAGATACACAACTAAAATTAACCTGTGCTCACCCTCTGGTAGCTTGGCACAAAGCAGTCAGGCTTAACTTATGAGGCAATGTGTAAAGTATTTGTGCTGCACTTGCAATACAATATTACCTGGAAAACACCACAAAAAGACCCCACACCAGCTTAGAAACATAAAGAATATTTTATGAATAAAACAAGACCACAATGACAAAAATCCAATAAGTAGAACTTGAGATTTAAAGTTTTAAAGAATAAACTGCAATATAGTGCTTAAAAGCCAATAGTGCTTAGGGGTTACTGGAGGTTGCACTGGACTGGGGTGAATCCAAAGTTCAGGCTGACCATGATGTAGGGCAGGACAGCTACAGGACCCACGCAAGGCCTGCTGAAAAAGTACCTTGAACGGACCAAGCATCTGTGTTGAAGACTCGATGCATCGGTTCTGATCCACGCAGTTGGGTAGATGTGTCGTCGAGCCTCACAGCCGGGTCCTGTGTCATTGTTGAGCCCCTTACGATGCAGGCACTGCATTACTGTCAAGACTCGCAGTCGGGTCCTGCAGAGTTGTTGAACCGCGCAGGCATATCCTTGCATCGCTGTTACGTCGGCATCAAAGGGCATTGTGTTTGTTCCGATCAGTACAAAGTCGTCACTGCAATGTGTTTTTCCAGAAAAGCAGCTGCAGAATCCCACTTTCAAGTCCCAGGACTGGATTGGTACCTCTTGGCAGGGCAGGACTCACAGTTGGCAGCTTCCAGCAGCTGAAGCAGAGTTGAAGAAAGTCTTTGGTGGCCCTGAGACATCAAAACAGGAGGCAAGCCAACAAGCCCTTGGAGTCACTTAAGTTCTTAGAGGATGTAGAGCTGCAAAGTAAGAAAATGCAGACTTACTAAATGTGGCATTTTCAGACTCACAATTTAAAATCCAACTTAACCATAAGTTGTGATTTTAAATTGTTAGCCCAGAGACACTAAACTCAAAATGTCCATCTTGTCTCAATTCAATTGTAAATTACACTTATAAGATGGAATAAGTTCCGTTATTTCTTATGTCTTCTTCATTTTATCCATTAAGAGCGTGACTTCTCTGGGTTCCCTTATATTATACATCTTTTTCAGCCACATGATTCTCAGGCTGGCCGGGAAACGCATCTGCACAGTGGCTCCTAAGGCTTTTAATTGTGGCATCAACTGGCCTAGTTCCCATTGCCTGTCCTGCGTGGCCTTAGAGATGTCTGAACGTATTTTGTAGGTCCAGTCGTTACTTTTAAGGTTGCCTTTTTTCAAGGCCTCCGACAGTAGTCTCTCTTTAAGTGTGTAGGATTTAAAATTTATTAGAATTTTCCTCGGGTTCTTCTTTAGTTTATTTCTACCAAAAGGGTCCCGATGTTTTGTTGCCGTTAGCGCTATTTCTAACCTCCCAATTCCTCAAACTCTCTCCAGCACTAGATGTCCGATTTTCAGATTTCTTCGTGTGGCCGATACATTCCCTGCATTTTACAACCCCAAAGAGTACATTTTACGTTACCGCAAATCTAAAAAAACCAAAAAAACATCCCAAACGGTCTCTCCATTCAGTCCGGAGCTCCGGAGCGTCCGACCCGACTCCGGAATTCCAATGTACTAATGTACTATCGAAGTCCGGAGCTCAGGAGCATGAATAGGGCCCCTATGAGGCCCGCTAAAGGAAGAAGGGAGGTCCCCCATGGGAGGGTACAAGTGAAGAAACATAAAAAACTAAATGTAAAAAAAAGTTACACAAGGGTGGGGAGCAAGTTAGGGAAAAAATTACATAAAAATTGTCCTCAAGTTGCATCTTCTAGAAAAGTCGGAGAGAACCAGCATCGTATTCAGATTATTTGTGCCATAACAGCCAAGGTCAGAGAAAAAAATGTCTAACTATGTAAAGACCAGTATCTTGTCCTGGAATGTTAATGGCTTTAGAATACAAAAGCGGAGAAAAGCCATCTTTGAGAACCTTAAAAACTGGGCAAGTGAAATCTTAATTCTACAAGAAACACATCTCTTAAAACAAGAATGGGAAGCCTTCACTAAAAATGTAAGGTGGATAGATACCTCAGTATGTACAAACCAGCTATGCAACTTAAAAGGAGTAGCAATCATCTTTAAATAATCTTTGAATCTGAGAATAATTTCTTCTAGGGTAGATAGTAAGGGAAGATGGGCAATAGTAGAAGTAATTCTATATCAAAAACAATTCACTATAGTGGGATATTATGGCCCTAATTTAGATGACCCGGAGCCCCTTCAAAATCTCTATACACAGTTACTTGACTTCACATCACCTATAATTTGGGGGGGAGACTTCAATATCATTATAGACCCAAAAACTGATAGAGCTCCAGCTAGAAAAGGTACTACTCTCCCAAAAATGAGGGAATGGCTGAGAATATCAATGAAAGACTTAGGGCTTAGGGATATTTGGAGCCTCAAAGGGAACCCAACAACAAGGTTTACCTTTCAAAACAAAAGATTGGGCCACTCCTCCAGAATCGACTTTTTCCTCCTCGACAGTAATCTAGCCGCGAGGATAGAAAGAGTGGAACACCTTCCGGCACATCTCTCAGACCATTCAGCAGTTAGAATGGTCCTTAAGTTAGAACAGCTACTCACCCACCGAAGATGGACGGTGGACAGATCCCTTTTTCTAGATCAATCTTTTGTAAATCATCTAAAGATAGAAACTAGCCATTTTTTTGCCCAAAATAGCAAAGGGATGAACAGCCAGTTAGTATGGGATACATACAAAGCAGTGATGAGGGGCGTTATTAAGAGCTTTGCCGCCTTTAAAAATAGCACTAATAGACAACTCCTAGACAGACTAGAGGGAGAAATAAGAACGATTGACATACAGCTTCAGAGGCCCAATTCCGACACAACAATTAGATTTCTTAGACAGGAGAGGAAAGATAAAGAAGTATCTCTTAGACATTTCTTAGATGCAAGGGTAAAAGAAAAGTGGGAGGTGAGTAAACTTGCCCATCATGAATATGGAGAGGGATGTGGTAAGTTACTTGCTTGGAAAACAAAAACGGATCAATCCAGGAATAAGATTAAAGAAATATTAGTAGGGAACCCTCCAGAAAAGATCTTAGATGAAACAGCTATTAAGGAGGAATTTATGCAATTCTTTGGGGCCCTCTACACTGAAGATTGTTTTCCAACAAAAGTACAGTTAGACAGATATTTAGAGAAACTGAACCTTCCGAGTATTTCATCAGCCCAGAGCATCAAATTAAACGATAGAATCTCCTAAGAAGAAGTCAGTCAAGTGTTAAAAGAACTCAAAAAAGCCAAAGCGGCAGGCCCAGACTCCATTCCAAATGAGTTATATATAGCCCTTCAGGAAACTATATCACCTTACCTTACATCCCTTGTTAAGGATATTTTTCTAGACAAGAAAGAACAACCAGCCTCATGGAGTGAAGCAATAATAACTCTAATTTTAAAACCAGATAAAAATCCTGGTAAGTGTGAGTCTTATAGACCTATATCACTCCTAAACTGTGACTATAAAATCTATACACAGATTCTTACAAAGAGGCTGAGCAAATATGTAGAGAATATTATCCATGAACATCAGAAGGGTTTCATAAAAGGTAGACAGCTACAAGACCTTACACACCAACTTATTGGAGCAATAGACATCTCGGTCCACCAAAAATTGCCCCTATCTGTTATAACGCTAGACGCGGCTAAAGCGTTCGACAGAGTAAACTGGGCCTTTCTACATGCTGTCCTAGAGAAATTTAAGTTAGGGGTTAATTTTTTGGAGGCTATGAGGAACATCTATAATTTCCCTTCAGCTAAAATTTTAGTGAATGGTAGTCTGTCGGAAAAAATCCTCATTAAAAGAGGTACTAGACAAGGTTGTCCCCTCTCTCCCTTACTTTTCAATCTCTATATAGAACCCCTTGCTTAAACCCTTAGGAATAATTCAAGGATAAAACCATTCTGCTACCAAAACTGGGCAAAAAAGGTTGCATTATTTGCAGACGATCTAATGATTTTTACCAACAATTTCTCTGAAGCAATCCCCGAAATTGAGCAAATGATAGAAGACTTCGGAAACATTTCAGGCTATCAGATAAATCAAACAAAATCTGAAATCTTGGAGTGGAATACTTGGAGTAATTCTCAGTTGGTGAAATCAAAGATCAGATACCTCGGGTTGGACATAGTTAAGGATATTGACGCATTACCACAAATAAACTTCAATAGAGTCTTAGCAGAGGTAAGGAAACTTTTGAAAACATGGAGTGGGCTCCCCTTAACATTCTTAGGTAGATCAAATATCATCAAGATGACAGTCCTCCCAAAATTTACATTTATTTTTAGTGCAATTCCCCTGGAATTTAATAAGTCCTCCATACTTAAACTACAGGGAGAATTAAATGGCTTTATATGGAACTCAAAATGCCCGAGAATAGCTTGGAAAAAACTAAGAAGAACAAAGATCCAAGGTGGTATAGCAAGTCCGGATATACTAGAGTATTGTAGGGCCTTTCAATTTAAATATACTAGGGTATTATTGCAAAGCTATGAGGTATATCCACCACACCTACAAGCGATGGTAGACACAGGGGGGCATTTCCTATATAAAGTTGGTCATAATTTTTTTTTTTAAAAGATCAAGCTGAAAATTCTCTTGTCGGCAGCTAAGTTATGGCTGCAAATCAGGAAAACTGTAAAGATCCCTTATTATAGCCAATACACTCCAGTCTGGGATTCCCCCGGTACTCCTGATTGCCTCAAAGACCAATTGGCCCTACCACTAAGATGAGCAGGAATCTTGAACTGGGGGAAACTAATCCTAAATGGCACTTTGATAGGTTGGGATTTGTTAACAACTATTACAGAAGCTCAAATATCAAAGTTTAAATATTACCGCTATATAAAACTCATCAAACAAATAAATAAATAAATGAATCTCAGGTTTGTAATGGAGTGGCAATGCTAAAATCAATCTGCGTGAATCTCTGGTTTGTAATAGAGTGGCAATCCCAAAATCAATCTGCATGAATCTCTGGTTTGTAATAGAGTGGCAATGCTAAAATCAATCTGCGTTAATCTCTGGTTGGTAATGGAGTGGCAATGCTAAAATCAATCTGCATGAATCTCTGGTTTGTAATGTAGAGGCAATGCTAAAATCAATCTGTGTAAATCTCTGGTTTGTAATGGAGTGGCAATACTAAAATCAATCTGCGTGAATCTCTGGTTTGTAATGGAGTGGCAATACTAAAATCAATCTGCGTGAATCTCTGGTTTGTAATGGAGTGGCAATACTAAAATCAATCTGCGTGAATCTCTGGTTTGTAATGGAGTGGCAATGCTAAAATCAATCTGTGTGTATCTCTGGTTGATAATGGAGTGACAATACTAAAATCAATCTGCGTGAATCTCTGGTTGGTAATGGAGTGGCAATGCTAATATCAACCTGCATAAGTCTCTGTTATGTAATGGAGTGGCAATTCTAAAATCAATCTGCGTGAATCTCTGGTTGGTAATGGAGTGGAAATGCTAAAATCAATCTGCATGAATCTCTGGTTTGTAATGTAGAGGCAATGCTAAATTTAATCTGTGTAAATCTCTGGTTTGTAATGGAGTGGCAACACTAAAATCAATCTGCATGAATCTCTGGTCTGAAATGGAGTGGAAATGCTAAGATGAATTTGCATGAATCTGTGCTCTGGAATGGAGTGGCAATCCTGCAATCAATCTGCTCAAGCAAAGAGTCTGCACTTTGAAAAATTTGCTCATATACACTTTAATCTAAGGAGTGAAGTAATTAGCCCCTTTTCTGTGGCTAATGATGTACAACGGGGAGAAATACGTTTGGGTACCTACTCCTTTTAATCTGATAACGGCGAAAATTGACCCCCTCCCCCACCCTCAGGCTGGTGGGTTAGTATATCCCATACGTCTCTTAGTAAGAGATGCAATTTTGCTTGCACATACTGAGAATGTGGATCGAACTTTGTTTATTACAGCAGGAAAATGTTAGTGGTTATTTCAAGACTATGGAATTTGTAGGCCTCCCTTGGAAACTGTTTCCCTTTTTGATTCAGTGTGTGGATGTTGGGCCTGGCCCTTTCTCCAAGGTCACCCCCAAACTTTTTGCCTTCCTCCTCCCCTTTTTGCTGAATTTGTTTTTGTTGGTTTTACTACGCTGGCCACTTTACCACTGCTAACCAATGATAAAGTGCATATGCTCTGTACTTAAAACATGGTAACCGTAGCTTGTCCACAATTGACATATTCAATTTACTTATAACTCCCTAGTAAAGTACACCACATGTGTCCAGGGCATGTACATTAAATGCTACCAGTGGGCATGCAGCACTGACTGTGCCACACAATTAAGCAGCACTTTAAACATGGCTCAGGCCTCCATTGCAGAGCCTGTGTGTGCAGTTTTAAATGGCCATGTCGACCTGGCAAGCTAATACTCTTGCCAGGCTATTACCTTCCTTTTTAATACATAGAAATCACCCCTAAGGTATGCCCTAGACAGCCCCCATGGCAGGGTGTAGTGTATTTAAAAAGTTGGATATGTACTTTTAATGTTTTACATGTCCAGGTAGTGAAAACTCTTAAATGTGCTTTTTAATACTGCAAGCCCTATCTTGCCCTTAAGGTTAACATTGGGATTACCTTATTCCATCTTTTTTTTTTTCTTTTTTTATTTGTCCTCATTTTGCAATACTTGTGTCAGGTTTTGACATAGGAACCAATGCTGCTATTACAACTTTTCTGAGCCAACAAACCGGTAATTTTTGCGAAAGAAAATTTTCCCTTGCAGCTGGAACCAGTTGTCACCTAGGCACAGCGGGGGAGACCAACCACCCTTGGTTGTTTAGACCAAGTATATTCATTTTGAGTATTGCCTGGGTTAAAATCATTGGACTTGTCTTTGATTTCTGTGATTAAAAAAGTGCTCCCATATTTCCCAAAAGTTATATTTTTTCCTGGGCCTTCCACTTCTATCTAATTTATTCATTCTACCAATTGAGTTCCACCAATCCAGATGTTTTGGTGGTACAGGGCTAACCCAGTTAATACATATTTCTCTACTGGCCAAAAGGATTAACACAAAAAGTAGGTTATCTTGTCTTAAATCTAAATTACGTACACTTACATCTGCTTTATATATTCCAAAAATTACCAATTCAATACTTACAGCTATTTGTTGGCCAAAGAGATCAGTCAGTGTCTTACCAACTTTTGACCAGAAATCTTCGAGCTGGGGGCACTGCCAGAACATATGTGTGTCATCCACCTTCACTTCACCGCATTTTGGAAATTTTTTTGCTTGTTGTTGACCTCTGAACTTTGAAAGCTTCTTTGGGGTCCAGTAGGCTCTGTGGATAGTGAAAAGGTGGTTTCTCCTTAATGCAGCGGACTGGGTAATACCCCAACATTTCCCCATTGATACCTGCCATATGTCCTGAAGATCTATTGTAGGCAGTGAAATCCCCCAGGTCGAATCTGGAATCGTGAAGTTGTCTTCACCGGCTGTTATCAGAGTCCAGTACCACAATGAAACTTCTTTTTTCTGAAATCTAGCTCCAAGCATCTTAAGTTCCAATTGCTGGTTTCCCTTAAGTGGTTCTGTTATTGATTTTATCTATATAACAAACCTGAGATTCATTTATTTATTTATTTGTTTGATGAGTTTTATATAGCGCTGGCTGGACCCGAAGGTATCAGAGCGCTTTAAATAAGGAAACAGCTAGTTGCAAGTAACAAAATTTCTCACAAATTACAGAATGATTACATTGTTGAGACAGGAGTTACTAGCGAACATAAAAATCAAGACCTAAGAAGACCAACGAGAGCTGGAAGTCCATAGGGAGGAGATAATAGCAGAGAAAACGATGAGACAAATGTCAGAAGTCGGGATGGGTGGGTGACAGCCATAGCGGTGTGCCGGAGCCAATCTCCCCTATAGCTGTCTGTGCAGCTCCACCGGAAATTGGCCATGTGGTTCGGGCTCCATCGGGTTAGAAAAAAGATCAGGAAGTGACCGAAGGTCATTGAGTCCACAAACGGGCGAGTGGAGATGACGAGGATGGCAGGATAGGAAAGGGTATGTAGCTTGGCAGCCAACTTACAGTCAGGCAAGTTGAGTCTGTTTATCCCCGTGACTCTGAAGCTGGGCTTGCCTCTAGTTATGTGGTTCGTATTACTCAGCTATGCCATTTATCCGAATAGAACATCGGGACCCCCTCGACTAATGTGACATCTCTCCTCTTCAGTAGAAATACCTTGGCGGGTGCCATTTTAGGGACAACTTCCCTCTCCGGTCGAAGTACCTTGGCGGGCACCATTTTAGGGTCAGGCTCGGCGAGCTCCAATTTAAGAGTAATTGCCAAGATTTCAAGGGGATTCATTTTGGTGCCTGCAGGTCCTCTGAGCCACATTGGGATTGCATGTGGCTGTTCGCCGCTCCGCAATGCTCCCAGCGATTTTGAAAAAATTGACTAAGCTCCCGCAGCGAGGAGATCAGCTCCACCACTGCCAGCAGGGATATCCTCACATTGGTATCGCACCCACTGCCATCTGTTGATCCGGGCCGTTTGTGCAGGAGGCTCGGTCGTGTCTCACTCACCTCATCACGGAGCAAGGAACGCCTCAGCATCCGCCACTCTAATTACAGCAGGGCACGCACCTTCCTTGTCATGGTGCCCGGAGACAGCCCCTCAACATATTCCGGCGTGGGACACCTCCGTCCTGCGCCGCGTTGGAATTCAGCCGCAGTCCCTCACCATGGAGCTCCAATATCTGGCACCTTCTGTGATCGCTGGGGGCCCACTCACACGATAGCCCTCTGTCAAGTTTCCGCTGTTCAGGCTCAGGCCGCCTCATTCGCGGAGCGCGCTTCATCTTCCTCAGCTCCTGGGTGTGTTGCGGCTCGGTCAAGTCGCCATTTTGCGTGCCCTTGAGGCCGCAAGGAGGAAACACGAACGCAGTGTTTCTGGCCGGTTGATTACGGAACCCAGCACTGCAGCATACAGGGAGGTTCCTGAGGAGGTCAGCTATAAGCGCTGATATTCGAGGGGCGCGATCTTTGGTGGATCCGCAGATTTTTAACAGATCATGAACCCGGCTGGCAGAGCCTCCCTACCGTGCGGCCATCTTGCCACAGGCTCCACCCAATGCCTGCGGCATCTTGCTGCAGGCTCCATTCAATCTATGCAGATTGATTTTAGCATTGCCACTCCATTACCAACCAGAGATTCACGCAGATTGATTTTAGCATTGCCACTCCATTACAAACCAGAGATGCATGCAGGTTGATATTAGCATTGCCACTCCATTATCAACCAGAGATTCACGCAGATTGATTTTAGCATTGCTTCTCCATTACAAACCAGAGATTCATGAAGGTTGATATTAGCATTGCCACTCCATTATCAACCAGAGATTCATGCAGATTGATTTTAGCATTTCTACTCCATTACAAACCAGAGATTGACCCAGGTTGATTTTAGCATTGCCACTCTATTAGAAACAAGAGATTCATGTAGATTGATTTTAGCATTGCTCCTCCATTACAAACCAGAGACTTATGCAGGTTGATATTAGCATTGCCACTTCATTACAAACCAGAGATTTACACAGATTGATTTTAGCATTGCCACTCCATTACAAACCAGAGATTCACGCAGATTGAATTTAGCATTGCCACTCCATTACAAACCAGAGATACACACAGATTGATTTTAGCATTGCCACTCCATTACAAACCAGAGATTCACGCAGATTGAATTTAGCATTGCCACTCCATTATCAACCAGAGATACACACAGATTGATTTTAGCATTGCCTCTCCATTACAAACCAGAGACTTATGCAGGTTGATATTAGCATTGCCCCTCCATTACAAAAACCTGAGATTCACACATATTGATTTTAGCATTGCCTCTCCATTACAAACCAGAGATTCACGCAGATTGAATTTAGCATTGCCACTCCATTACAAACCAGAGATTTGCACAGATTGATTTTAGCATCGCCACTCTATTACAAAAACTTGAGATTCACACATATTGATTTTAGCATTGCCTTTCCATTACAAACCAGAGATACACACAGATTGATTTCAGCATTGCCACTCCATTACAAACCAGAGATTCACACAGATTGAATTTAGCATTGCCACTCCATTACAAACCAGAGATACACACAGATTGATTTTAGCATTGCCACTCCATTACAAACCAGAGATTCACGCAGATTGAATTTACCATTGCC